>NW_027202611.1:167500-182500 GCF_024711535.1 Dipodomys merriami | reverse complement strand
CATGAATAGGACAAAAAGTATCATCAAACAACATTTCTAGGAATCACACTCAACTTCTTTTGCTCACGTCTAGCACTGTATCATTTGAACCACATCACCACTTCTGGCTTCTCTCTCTCTCTCTCTCTCTCTCTCTCTCTCTCTCTCTCTCTCTCTCTCTCTCTCTCTCTCTCTCTCTCTCTCTCTCCAGACACACACACACAGACACACACATGCATATACATACATATACACATATATTTATACACATACATACATATATATCTATCTATGCTTATATGTAGTGTGATACAAACATATATATATTTATTATTTTCAGTTTTTTTGTCGTCGGGTGTGAGGCTTGGACTCTGGGTCTGGGTGCTGTCTCTCTGCTCTTCATCTGAAGGCTCACTACTGTTCTGCCACTTGAGCCACAGGGTGCCACTGCTCCCCTTTTCTGTTTATATAGTGCTGAGGAATCGAACCCAGGGCCTCATGCTTGCAAGGGGAGCGAGCACTCTACCACTAAGCCACCTTCCTAGCTCTCCCCCCTTTTTTGGCCAGTCCAGCATGGAAGGCTCCTGCATCTTGTTTGTATGGACATACTCACAGCTGAATAACTGAGTTGTTTTGCTTAATAAAAAAAAAAAATCCTGGTGTTGATATATGTGGAGGGGAAGGGAAAAAACAAATTGTTAAAACAGGGTTACAGGAGGACCCATTGAAACAATGAGATATACAAGTCGTTATGTCGAAAAACGAACTTTACAACTTTGGTGGGGGGACGGCGGGGGGGGGGGAGGATACGAAGGGATGGGAAGGGGAAAAAAAGCAGGAGGCTACAATGCTTATAAGAAATGTGCTCATTATCTTACCCATGTAATTGTAACCCCTCTGTACAGTATTTTCACAATAAAAATATATTTAAAAAATATATATTTAAAAAAAAACTTGGTACAGTAGTCTAGAAACATGGTTGCTATTACAGCCTTCATTTGCTTCACTTGACCACTGTTTTCTCATTTAACAGCTTTTGGCGACAAGCATGATTATTTTTCGTGGGGTGGGGGTGACTGTTTTGAGGCTTTCCCAAATTTTTATGTCCAACAGGTTACCAGATCTAAGGAAAACCCAGAAGTTCGAGAATTAAGTAACTCTCGGGCTCAAACTACAGAGAAAGAAAAGGAGAAAGAGAGACCTATGGAGGGAAGGGGTTGGGGCGTTGGGGGGAGAGGTCATAGAAAGGAAAAGAAAACAGGGAAAAATAAAAACACAAAGTAAAGGTCGTTTTTAAGTGGAGGCCTGGACTCAAACCAGGCCACTGACTGAGGCTTCCTCATTATGGGATTTCAAAAGTGGGCCTTGGCTTCTTGCAGAAGTCATCTCGATGTGTTGGTGTTCTGCTGTACATATCATTTGGAAGCGACTCTATCTTTTCACTCCATGGTGAATGTATTCACATATATGTTCCTATAGAAAACCAGTTTCGTGTGTTTTCTCTCACATATGCAAAAGGTACGTTTAAAATAGGGGAGACATTAGATCTCTGGACTGACTGCCTGGCTGGCTGCTTGGCTGGCTGCTTGGCTGGCTGCCTGGCTGCCTGGCTGCCTGGCTGCCTGGCTGCCTGGCTGCCTGGCTGCCTCACTCACTCACTCACTCACTCACTCACTCGCTCACTCACACACTCACACACTCACACACAGTAAGACCCAAAAGACAGGATAGATACTTTTAGGGGGAGAAACACCCACCGAGGCAAGGCCCAATGGTTATGTGCCCAGAAATGAAAGTGAAACCTTGAAAACACACAGAGGAAAAAGAAACAAAGTAAACTCTCTACCTTGAGCCTGTAGTAGGGTTTAAGAGATGATTCTGTTGGTTTCCCATGCATGCATGGGGGGGGGGGGGGAGGGGTGGTGCTTTGACCCATGCTCTGTTTCTTTTTAAAATTTACTTCCCTCCCCGGTGTAAGTTTCCTCCTTTCTTTGAGGAAACTCTTGGCTCCTTTCTCACAGTATACTCATTGTTTGGGCAAAAGCTCAGAGGAAGGGAGCTGCTCTTTTCCCTTCCACCACCCACCCCCACCTATTAGTTTTCTTTCCTAATAACTGTTCGTTTATGAGGGACTGAAAAGTGAAGAAAATAGGATGTGTGGAGCCATTCATTAGGAAGCTGTCCGGCTGTCTTGTCTCTGAATTCCTGGTGGTGCTTTCCCAGGCCTCATTTCCCCCTGGAAATTATCCTGCTTGCCTCTGTGTTCAATTCTGGGAAGGAAGATAGGCCGAGATAAGGCAACCTCTTGGCACGAAGCTGGAACACACGGCCACCTCGCCTCACGGGTACACAGCCTAATCATCCTATCCCGAGGGTCCTCCGTCAACAGTTTCTTACAACGATTTTTATTAGTTTAGTGGCCCTACTGAGGTTGAAATTCAAGGCCTCAACTCAGGCAGGCCTGCTGGGGTGGGCGTGTTTGTTTCTTCTTCTTTCTCCTCCCCCCCCCACCCTCCCCCCCTCCGCCAGGGCGCTTAAGTCGTTGCCATGACGACATTTACAAGACAAAGGAACGTTGCCTGGAGTTCCTGAGTTGACTGGGGCTCCAGGCTTAAACCAGCCCACCCCACCCCCACCCCCGACCCGCCCTGCGTCCTCTGCGAAACACCCCGGCGGGGTGGGGGGTGGGGCGGCCAGCCCTCAGCTCCTGTAACTTCATTAGCGCGCGGGGTGGGGTGGGGGTGAGTGAATCAGCCTCCCCTCCCCCTCCCCGTCTTTACAAAAGTGGCCTCTTTTGCCCTTGGGCAGGAAAAGTCTGCGCGCGCGCGCTCTCTCTGGTCTTTTTCTGCTGGGACCCTCCCTGCCTACCACCAGCAGCCACTGACTTCCTGCAAGCTGGAGTTGTCAGACTACTTCCACCCGCCCGCTGCCACTAGTATGCCTCCCGCCCAAGCCCGCCAGGGACAGAATGGGAGGGGCGGGCGGGGAAGCTGGCATGCTTGCCTGTGCTCTGCCCTCTGCCCCTCCGGGAGGCATGACTGTGACCGTGGGATGTCCCCGTGGCCGACCCCTAAGCTCCCACCCTCTGGACGGAGGAGAGTGAGGGGAAAAAGGAGTTCAGGAGTCTTGTCTCCCCTCCATCTTCCCGCCTAGGTCAGGCCAGGATCTGCCTCTCTTCTCCCTGTCCCTGTTCCCCGTTCCTCTTAAGGAGTGACTGGAGAAACTGTCCGTCTGTGTTTGTGATTGTGATTAACATCGCAAAAACCTTCAAAGAATCTCAGATCGGTTAGAAGCCCGTTGGGTTTCACTTCTCAGGCGTGAGGGGTTGTTATCTCCCCCTCCCTCTCTCCTTTGATTTTTTACAAATTGTTAGGGAAATGGTGACATACAGAACGGTTACAGTATGCCAGCCCACACCGGTGGCTCGCGTCTGTAATCCTAGCTGCTCAGGAGGCTGAGAGCTGAGGATCACGGTTCAAAGCCAGGCAGGGCAGGAAAGTCACCAGACTCTTATCTCCAATGAGGCACTAGAAAATCGGAAGTGGTGTTGTGGCTCAAGCGGTAGAGCACTCGCTTTGAGCTGAAGAGTTTAGGGACAGCGCCCAGGCCCAGAGTTTAAGACCCACCACTGACAAAAAAAAAAAAAAAAAAAAAAAAAAAAAAAAAAAAAAAAAAAAAGGATAGGAAAGATTACATTACATAAGTGAGGTAGGAAGAGTACATTTTTTTTTTAATTAATAAGTTTTTGTTTTTTTTTGTTTTTTTTTTTTTTGTCGTTGGGCTTGAACTCTGGGCTTGGGCGCTATCCTGCCCGGGCTGGCTTTGAACCGTGATCCTCAGCTCTCAGCCTTCTGAGTAGCTAGGATTACAGGCGAGAGCCACCGGCGCCCGGCTAATGAGTTGTGTTAAATGTGAAAATACTTACAGAGTGGTTACAATGACACGAGCAAGGAAATGAGTACATTTCTTATCAAGCATTGTTGCCTCCTCCTTTGTTTCCATTCCTGCCCTCCCATCTCCCCCCACCCCCTAAAAAAGAGTACTTTTTTTTTTGGACAATGTCACCCCTTCCCTGGCTCTCTCACAGGTTTTCCCTCCCTCAAGTTCTGTTTGTTCCCCACCCACAGGTTGTGTGTCAACATAGTGTCTAGTGAGTGCCACTGTTGCACTTCTTCATCCTGGGTCCCTCCATTTCTTGCCCCTCCCGGAAATAGATGAAGGAAGAAACAATGGGGGGGGGGAGAAGAGAAAACAAAATAACATCGATGATAACAAACACAAAGAAAGGGGAAGACTTCTTGTTATATGATCAGAGGTATATAGGCATTGCACTTTGGTGAGCCTCATGTCTTCAATTAAGCAACCCAAAGGCCAGAAGTGGAGTTTTGGCTCAAATGGCAGACTGCCAGTCTCTTTTTTTTTTTTTTTGGCGCGGGGGCGGGGGGGGGGTCCGGTCGTGGGGCCTGAACTCTGGGCCTGGGCGCTGTCCCTCATCTCTTCAGGTTAAGGCTAGCATTCTACCACTTGAGCCACAATGCCACTTCCGGCTTTTTTTCTGCTTATGTGGTGCTGAGGAATCGAATCCAGGGCCTCACGCATGCAAGGCAAGCGCTCTACCACTGAGCCACCTTCCCAGCCCCAGAGTGCCAGTCTTGAGCACAAGAGCCAAGGGACAGCACTCAGGCTCTGAGTTCAAGCCCCAGGACTGACTGGGGCGTGCACACACACACCCTGCACCCCTTGATCTTTGCTGCTGTTTCCTACCACACAGGCACAGGCACGTATGGCAGCATGTGATCTACCTCCCCCCCTCCCCCCACACACACTTTGCACTGCCGCCACCACCACCGCCGCCGCCACCAACTATAGCAACAGACTTCCTAGGCTTCCCCTCCACCACCACCACCCCCTCCGCCCCGGGCCCTAGTTTAGATCGATGAACCAAAGTGTCCCCACTGCACGTTCGGCTCTGGCAAATATCAGATAGGATTACAGTGATGAGGAGAGAGGAGCGACCGCCATGGATTGACTGTAGGGCCCAGAGGACAGAATGCCAGCCCAGGCCCATTCATAGGTCAAGCCAGGAAAATGTTTTTTGTTTTTGTTTTTGTTTTTGATTTCCGGTCTCTCTCCACACCCCATGTGTTTTGTCTGTCTGTCTCTCTGTGCCATAGGGGTTTGCCATTCATGACCTGTGTGGGCGGGGATGTGCTGGTGTGTGTGTGTGTGTGTGTGTGTGTGTGTGTGTGTGTGTGTGTGTGTGTGTGTGTGTGTGTGTGTGTGTGTGTGTGTGTGTGTGTGTGTGTGTGTGTGTGTGTGTGTGTGTGTGTGTGTGTGTGTGTGTGTGTAGGGGGAGGTGTTCCTTCCTCACAAGACCTTCCTAAGTGTCTTGATCGATCTTGGGCCTGACGTTCTTTTTCCTTGTTTTGGGGTGCCACCTACTGGACACCGTGTGGAGTGACAGGGAATGATTCGGTGCTGATGGCGGGGGCTGGCGACTCTCGCGAGAGTCCGAGAGACTCTCGCGAGAGTAGCGATGAGGTATCGCCGGCTCTCTTCTGCGGCTTTATTTATTTACAACGAAACAAAACGAAACAACAGCAAACAAGGAAATGTTCTTGAAGGGAGGGCCGAGCGGAGGGGGAGGGGGGCCCGCAGGGGGTGTTTTTTTTCGTTATTTTCTGGACACGGAATTCGTTTGGATATTATGTCTTACGAGCAAACTGTACCAGTTTATTTACGGTTGTAATTTTTTTTTTTTTTTTTTTTTTTTTTGGATCCGGTCGTGGGGCCTGAACTCTGGGCCTGGGCGCTGTCCCTCAGCTCTTCAGCTCAAGGCTAGCGCTCTACCACTTGAGCCACAGCGCCACTTCCGGCTTTTTTCTTTTTGCTTAATGTGGTGCTGAGGAATCGAACCCAGGGCCTCAGGCATGCAAGGCAAGCACTCTACCACTGAGCCACCTTCCCAGCCCCTACGGTTGTAATTTATATACGGTACCACAAATGTCTTTACGTCCGTATTATGAAAAAGGGTCCCACGGCTGCAGTGGGTGAAAGATTGAGACGGGAACATTTCTAAAGGAGTGCCAAGAAAATGGAAAACAGGCAATGCAATAGTTTAGGGAGAGTTATAAATATCAAGTGCTGCCCTAGGTGAAATTTCATGCAAATGTCCTCACCCACTCAGGTAAACTTTTTATATAGGTATCAGAATACAATTTCTTGAACTATATAGACTTTTATTCACTTGATTTCCCTTAAGTAAATTAAAATAACTGGCTGTTGACAGGGCACATCTGGATATTTCTATCGGCCCCATAGAGATAATCTGTTACATTTTAGGACATGGTAGATTATATTTGCTATTTCCCCAAATGGACTTTACAAAAGCCATCCGTGGCCCCAAAGATGTTTCTGGACCTCTCATCATGTGTGACTAAATAGGCCTCAGTGAATTAAGCTGAGAAAGCTGCAAAACAAAGCAGATCACTTCAGTTATGGAATATTAAGAGAATAAAAGTAGCTTTATACCACTGGATCTTTAGTGAGAAGGTAGAATAAAAAGAAGAGAAAAATATTGGAGGATGCAATATAAGCCAATTGAAACGTATCCAACCGCGGATCTGGCTTTGAAGTGGCTATTGACTAGTGTGGTCCTAGACCATCGTGTCCAGAAGGATACATCGATGTGTTTTGAAAGATCCTAAACCAAATGTACTTGTGATCATGACCCAAAGCGTGAGGACAGGTACATTTCTGTCCTCCTAATCCAGCTTTGGTCCTCACACGTCCGGTTGTTATAATACGTTCACAGTCGTGCCACTTACGGATATTACGTCTTGTGTCTTCTCTGCAATATCTTAAATGCTCAGAGAAGTTACACCTTCTGACAAAAGGACAGTATGTGTGTCACACACACGGGGACACACACACACTCTGTTTGCCCGGAGTGCTGTGTAGCTTACCATGTCCAGTTATAGTTTAGGTCTAGCATCCATGTAGGAGAGAAAACAGGTGCCGTTGGTTGGTCGGTCTGTCTGTCTCTCCGCCGGTCTGTCTTCCCCTGGCATCACCTGTTCTAGGTTCTTCTCCGCCGCCGCCGGCACCCCCCCCCTCTGCCCCCCCCCCCCCCCCCCCGCTCCTAGTCCATCAGTCCATCCATCTACTTCCCTGTAACTGACATAATCTTCTTCTTCTTCTTTGGGGAATGGATGAATAAACTTTTACCTTGTGGATATTGTACACACACCCTAAGGGGTGTGTGTGTGTGTGTGTGTGTGTGTGTGTGTGTGTGTGTGTGTGTGTGTGTGTGTGTGTGTGTGTGTGTGTGTGTGTGTGTGTGTGTGTGTGTGTTGACGGAATAGAGTGTTTACCATGCCTGACCCCCTGGCTCTGCCTCTCTACCCGTCTGCGATGCGATGTGTGTGCTGGGGCGCTTCTGCCCGCATATGTTCCCAGTGCGAACTCCAAAGAGAAGTACGCCCGCCGGGCCTGTGGGTTCTAACCATGCTTCACCCCCCCCCCGGGAGATAGGATCGCCCCTCTGACCCCCCCACTCTGTTTGGGCCGGGGCCCCTCGTCTGTCTCTCCCTGTCTTTCCTCCTAGGGTTCCCTACCTGCCCTCCCCCCAGCCCCGCGCACACACACACACACACACACACACACACACACACACACACACACACACACAGAGTCACAGACACACACACACAGAGTCACAGACACACACACCCACACCCACTGTGCACCGCCACACTCGGGTCCAGGTCCTCCACCACAGGCATGTGAGTGAAGATGCCTCTACCCTCCAACACCTGTGTGTCGGGTTCAGATTCATCGCCTCATGCCCCGAATCCTGCTCCAGAGAGAGTGGCAGAGCCTATTAGAAAAGGCTAGCTGTTTTTTTTTTTTTAAAAAATTTTTTTTTATTTTAAGGTAGTCCCATTTGTCGAGTCTCTCTCCAATTTGTTGTGACCCTGGGACTCTGTTCAGGAAGTTCCTTCCTGTGCCTATTAGTTCAAGTGTCTCTCCTACTCTGTCCTGCAGTAGTTTCAGAGATTCAGGTTTAATGTTAAGGTCTTTAATCCATTTTGAGTTGATGTTGGTGCATGGTGATAGGCTGGGGTCCACTTTTAGTTTTCTGCATGTGGCTGCCCAGTTTTCCCAGTACCAGCGGTTGAAGAGGCTGTGTTTCTTCCATTGTATGTCTTTGGCTCCTTTGTCGAATATCAGCTGGCTGTAGGCCTGTGGATTTATTTCTGGATCTTCTATTCTGTTCCATTGGTCTTCGGGTCTGTTTTTGTGCCAGTACCATGCTGTCTTTGTTATTATAGCTCTGTAGTAGAGTTTGAAGTTCGGCATGGATAGCCCTCCCATATTGTCTTTATCCCCTAGAATTGTTTTGGCTATTCTAGGTCTTTTGTTGTTCCATATGAATTTTTGGACTGTTTTCTGTATTTCAGTGATGTACGTCATTGGGATTTTAATAGGAATTGCGTTGAATTTGTATATTAGTTTTGGAAGTATTACCATCTTTACTATATTAAGTCGGCCTATCCAGGAGCATGGGAGGTCTTTCCATTTCCTAGTGTCTTCTGCAATTTCTTTCTTTAACTTTTTATAGTTCTCATTAAATAGTTCTTTTACATCTTTGGTTAGGTTAATTCCTAAATATTTTATTTTTCGGGAGGTTATTGTGAATGGGGTTGCTCCCTTTATTTCCCTCTCTTCCTGTACATTATCAGTGTATAGGAAGGCAACTGATTTTTGTGGGTTTATTTTGTATCCTGCTATTTTGACGAAGAGAGTTATGATTTCTAAGAGATTCGGGATGGACTTTTAGGGATCGTGGAGGGAGGTATAGTATCATGTCGTCTGCAAAAAGGGATAGTTTAACTTTTTCTTTCCCTATGCGGATCCCTTTAATGTCTTTTTCTTGCCTTATTGCCCTGGCTAAGGGTTCTAGGACTATATTGAAGAGGAGTGGAGACAGTGGGCATCCTTGCCTTGTTCCTGATTTTAGGAGAATTGGTTGTAGCTTTTCCCCATTAAGTATAATATTGGCTATTGGTCTGTCATAAATGGCTTTTATTGTTTTTAGAAATGTTCCTTCTATTCCTATTTTCTCCAGAGCTTTTAGCATGAATGAATGTTGAATTTTGTCAAAGGCCTTTTCTGCCCAGCCAGCGGCTCTCGTTTGGCTTTCCTGTCATTTAGTGATGGGTGAGTGGACTCACGCTTCCCATGGCGCTGTCACCGTGGGTTTCCAGACCTGTGTGCGTGACGTGTACCTACCCTCTCTGTGTTAGAAGAAACCTCTCTCTGGCCTTCCCCCTGCCCTTTCCCTGCCTGTGAGGGGGGGGGCGGGTGGGGGCGGGGGGAGGGAGCGTGTTGTGGGGCGGGCGGGCGGCGGACTTTCACAAGTGAGCCCGAGGGCTCGTCTCTTGCTGGAGCCGACCCATCTTTGGGAGTTTTTTGTTGTTGTTGTTGTTGTTGTTGTTGTTGTTGTTGTTGTTGTTGTTGTTGTTGTTTCTTTCTGGTTTCCATCTGGGGGAAAAAGAAAACAAAACGTACAAACACCCCCCCCCAAAAAAAAAAAAAAAAGACGGGCGGGCAGACGGTGGGACGAGCGCTCACTTGCCCTTTTCTGGCCATGTTGGGTGGGGGTGGGGGTCTTGCCACGGGCGGCGGAGGTCGTGCGGGTGGCCGGTTCGTTTTCTCTCGTGGTGCAGGCCTGCCGTCTTTGCCGCCCCTTCCTGCTTGGGACCGATCCCGGCTTCCCGGTTCTCGGGTTCGGGCCGCTCCGTTCGGGCGACTCCCGTCCTGGTTCCTGGTTTCACTTTGGTCGCTGGCGGCGGCGGCGGCGGCGGCGGCTCGATCTCGGTCTAGGTCTCTGGTGGCTCTGGTGTCGTTCGTGAGGTCGCAGAGAGGACCCGGCTGCAGGTCCTGACCTAGGTTGTGCCTCTCGGTGCGTGGCGGTGGGGAGTGAGGCGATTCGTTTCCGTGTTCTGTGTCTCCGGAGCTCAGAGCCGGCCGGCGCGCGCCGATCCGGGGTACGGCGGCTCGGTGGAGTCGGTCGTTGGAAGGCGGTTGTCGTGCTCCCCCTGGCGTCCGCCTTGATATGACAGTCCCCTCGTTCTCAGCCGAGCGAGCGAGTGAAGGAGGAGGTCTGGCGGCAGCGAGCCGGGCGGAGGCCCGGCCTCTACCGGGTGCCGGGCGCGACTGTCGCCGTGGTGTCGCTGTGGCGCCGGGGCGGCTGTTCTGTCGGACTTTGCGCCCGCAGGCGAGCGCGGGGTGGGGCCGTGAGTCGCCGCTCTCTCTTCCGTGCCCGGTCTGTGCCGGGGGTGGCGGCTTGGTCGGGTCGACCAGTAGTTCTGTCTGGGCCCGACGCCTTGTCCTCCTCCCCTCCCGTAGTTCTGTCTGGGCCCGACGCCTTGTCCTCCTCCCCTCCCTGGACTCTGGTCTTTGAGGGCGAAAGAAGGAGAGTACGAGGGACGTCTCGGGAGTCGGGGGAAAGGGTCCCCGGGTGAGCCGCTAGGTGGTGGGGCCGGTCCCGGCCCGGACTCGGACCACCCCCCCTCCCCGGAGTCACCTCCGAGTGAGCGCTTGGCGCGTGCCGGGCGCGAGGGCCTGGGTCGCCGGCCCCGTGTGGTCTCCCTCCACGGCCCCGGAGGCCGGAGGACAGACCTCTGCGGCGGGAGGAGCCGTGGGCACGGCCGAGGCGAGCCTCGGGGCCGGGACCTACACCCCCCCCCTCCCCGACATAGGATGGTCGTCGGAGTCACCTCCGAGTGAGCGCTTGGCGCGTGCCGGGCGCGAGGGCCTGGGTCGCCGGCCCCGTGTGGTCTCCCTCCATGGCCCCGGAGGCCAGAGGCCAGACCTCTGCGGCGGGAGGAGCCGTGGGCACGGCCGAGGCGAGCCTCGGGGCCGGGACCTACACCCCGCCCCTCCCCGACATAGGATGGTCGTCGGAGTCACCTCCGAGTGAGCGCTTGGCGCGTGCCGGGCGCGAGGGCCTGGGTCGCCGGCCCCGTGTGGCCTTCCTCCACGGCCTTCTCCACGGCCCCGGAGGCCGGAGGACAGACTTCTCCGGCGCGAGGAGCCGTGGGCACGGCCGAGGCGAGCCTCGGGGCCGGGACCTACCTACCTACCGTCTGCGGTGTGCGCGATGGCGGGGACTTGCCCGGTGGGCCCTGCGTAGGGGAAAAGTCGAGGCGGAGGGAGCACCTCGGGAGTCGGGGACCCGAGCCCGGGAGTCCCGCGTGTGTGCGTGCTGGCGGCAGGGCGCTCACCACCGACCCCGCGCGGTGTGGGTGTGGTGGCTGGGTGCCTCTCGGAGTGGGTGCCTCGCGTCTGCCGGGGGAAGGCTCCCCGTGCCGCTCGTGCCGTGAGCCCGTGCGCACCCGGGGTAGTGGGGCGGGTGCGTCCCCTGACCCCGCTCCCGCCCTCTCTCTTCGTCTGTCTTCGCCTTATGTGGTCGACCAGCTGTCCCTGAGAGTTCCGTGTCTGGCTCTGTTGGGGACGTGTTGGGGACAGGTGTCCCCGATGTGGTTTCCGAGAGGTCCCTGTCGCCAGCGAGTTGTCGCCCCTGCGTGACCAGCTGGTTTTGGCGTGGTGACGTGAGGATTTTGTACCTGCAGGAGGGTGCTGGCATGCTGTGTCCCGGTGGCTGTCAGCGGGTCTTTTGGGGCTCTCTCGGATGCTGTGTGCCGGGCCTTTCCCGTCTCTTCCCGGTCCGGGTCCCCCTGCCCTTCCCCCCGCACCCCGGGCTCCCGCTGCCCTGAGCAGGCCTTGCCCCTGTGGTGGCTCGTGGGTGTGGTGGTGGTGGTGGTGGTGGTGGTTGGTGGTTGTTGGTTGGTGGCTGAGTGAGTCCCGTCGTCCTTGATCTCTCCCCCGCTCCCGGTGCCGGATTCTGGCCCTTGCCTCGGCACGCCGAGGAGGAGAGTGGTTGGTTGCCTGGGGTGCATAGGTAGGCCCGCGCGGTGTGCTTCCCTCGCCGTGGCCGGCTTGAGGAGGAAAAGGCGGGGGGCGAGTCCTGCCTTGCCTTGCCTGTGCGTGTGCGGCATCCCCGTCCTGCCGTCGTGCTCGTCCGACCTCCGTGGCTTTTTTTTTTTTTTTTTTTTTCCCTATCGCCCCTAGCTCCAACTCCCCCGACCTGCCGCTTCCCGATGGCGGGCCTGGTCGGCCGCTGACCTGCGCTACTCCCGAGCGCTGTCCGTGGTTCTTTTTCTTTTTCTTTTTCTTTTTTTCCTCTCTAGCTTCTTTCGGCTCTGTGCCCGGCGGAGGTGTCCTGGTAATCCCGAGCGCCAGGGACGCTGAAGCCCGTGGTATTTTTTTTATTTTTTTATTTTTTTAAGTTTTTTTTTTTTTTTTTTTTTCCCTTTTACCTCGCTCGTTACTCACGAAAGGTTGTCTGTCCTGGCTACGCTTTTATCCCAGGCTGTTGGCCCTCTCGGGAGCCGAGCTTCCTGGGCCCCACCGCCTCCCGAGTGCCGTGTGGCTGTCTTCTCCGCCCCCTCGGTGTGATTGATGTGGTGACGTTGCGATCTCCTTCGGGCCCGGGCCTAAGCTGCGCCAGGCGAGGGACGGACATTCATGGCGAATGGGACCGCTCTTCTCGTTCTGCCCGTGGGCCCCTGCCCTCACCGTCCCACCGTGCCGGCGCCGGTGGTGTGCGGGGAGGCAGGGGTGCGGCAACCGGGTCCGGCTGCGCTCTCCCTGCCCTCGCCGTGAGGTCGGGGACTTGTACACGCTGGAGGAGGGGGGGCGCCCCTGATCTTGCTCCTCTCTTCCCGTGACTCGTTATCGGCACGGGGGTCGGCTCTCTCCGCGGAGAGGGAGGGTCGGTGCTCCGTGCTTGCCCGTGCTGTGTGGTGTGAAAAGCCGCGCCTCGCGCTCTGCCCTCTTGCGGTGCTCCCAGAACGCTCCCGGTCGGTTCTCTCAGGTGCCTGAGGCTGAGTGGTGGTGTCGTTCCCGATCCCGGCGTTGTCCGTTGCCTTGTGCCAGCCTGCTGCCCGTGGTGTGTCCCGGCCGTCCTTGGGTTTGTGGGGCTTGTGCGAGTGAGAAAAAAGTTATCGCAGAGATTGACGTCTCTGCTGGGGGGGGGGTCGAGGCGGTTCCCCAGAGGAGGAGCGCTCTTCCCTTCTTGCGCCGGGCAGGTGGCTTCCCCGCATGAGCTGCCGGCCCTGGTCCTGGCTTGTCTTCCCTGCCGTGTCACCTGGCTCTTGTTGCACCGGGGGACCTGAGATGTTGCAGTGGGAGGCGAGCCGGGCCTGTGCGGGCTTTCCCGCCCGTGTGCGCGACCTTGCTCTGGCCCCGCACGGCAAGGCCGACCGACCAGGGTTGGTGTTGCTGCTGCCGCAGACCCCCCCCGCCCCACCCCTCCCTGCCACCCGTGGTGGGAAGGATGGACGCCTTTGATGTGTGCTGGTCCCGGCGGGGTTCCCGTCGGGGTTGGGTGCGGGCCACCCTCAGAGTGAGGAGAGGTTCTCTAGCGATCCTCGTTCGGGAGGCGGCGTTCGCTGCCGGGTTGGCGGGGGCCCGCCCCCGATGGGCTCCCGCGGCCCTGCCGCTCCCTGTCCCGCTTTTGAGCGTTAGTGGCTGCCCGCGTTGGTAACTGCGTGCCCGCGCCTCCCCCCTCCGAGCTGGGGGAGGGTCCCGCGGGGCCTCTCCCGGGCCGTCGTCTGGTGTGGTGAGTGGAGGACGTTCCCGATCCGTCCCCGCCCCTGCCTCGCGCGCGGTGTGTCGAGTGGCGGAGCCTGGAGCCTGTGCTGGGTCGCGATGCGAGGGCGTGTGGTGTGTGGCTTCCCGGCCTCGTGCTTGGGGTGCCGTGGGGTTTTGGGGGGTCCCGTCCCCCTCCCCCTCCGGCCCCTGGCGACGCTGTTCCCGAGCGTCTGTGTGGGCCGCCGCCCGTTGGCGACGACGGCGCCGTGCCGGGCGCCGGGCCCCACGGTGTTCCGGGGCCGCCGTGCCCGTGGTGGTGTGCCGCTCGGGGGGGTTCTGGCCCTCCGGAGCCGAGGATCCCGGTGTGTGTGGGCCCTTGCTCACGCGGCCGAAAAAGAGGCGGTCGATGATGGGTGCCGTGCCCGGCGGTGTGGATGGGTGCGGTGGGGCCCTGCTGGCGCGGGTGGCTCCGCGGGCGCTCGCGGGGTCTTTGAGGCGTGTGCGAGCTGCCTTTTCCCTCTCGGGCCTCTTTTGGGGGGGCCCGCCGCTGCCGCGGTGGGGGTTTCCGGTCCGCTGGTCGGCCGGCTCGGTGTCCCAGGCGTTGCGCGGGACCGCCCAGGAGTTGGGGGTGGTGAGATCCCGCGTTCGTTTCCCTGGCGTGCCGGCTGTGCCCGGAAAGGTCTCACCTCCCCGCTGGTTTGCGGCTGCGCCACCCGCCCGTGGGGGGGGGTGGCCGCTCGCTCGCTCGCTCGCCTCTCACCCCGGTGACCCGACCCGATGACCCTCCCCGCTGCTCTTATTGGGCTTCCGGCATGCCCTCCTCACCCGCATCAGCCTTCCGCGATCCTCACCGGTTTGGCCTTGGTGGCCGGCCACCGGCGGACGGTCGAGTTGGGCGTGTGTGGTGTTGTTCTCTTGGTGGGGGGGACGGCGCTCGGCTCGTGAGGCTGCTCTCCCGGTGTGGGGGAGGCACGTCGTCGCGGCGGCGGTGGCTTTTGAAGGGTCTTCCCGGATCGGTTTTGCTCACGACGCGAGGGCTCCTGCCAGCGGGACCGCCGGTACGCCACGGGGGCGGTGGCGGTGAGATTCCCGCGTGCGTCCCTCGCTCGGGAGTTGGCCGTCCGGGGGCCCGAAGCCGGCGTGACGTGTCTCCTCCCGCTGGGCGCCGCCTCGCGTGCCTGCGCGATGTCGTCCCGGGTTCCCGCGCCTCCCTCCTGCTCGCCGTGCCAGAGGCTTGCCCGCATCGTCTCCTCCGTCTCGAGCCGTGTGGCTTCGTCCCCCGCCCCGGTCCCGGATCCGGGGCGTTGTGCTCTCCCGGCGTGTCGCCGCCGCGTGCCCGTCGCGACCCCGGTTCCCGTG
>NW_027202611.1:132500-147500 GCF_024711535.1 Dipodomys merriami | reverse complement strand
TCCTTCCTTCGGGGACACCAAGGAAGAAGTTGCCTCTGGCGGGTTCCAGGCTGGCAAGCTGAGTAAGCAGAGACCACTGGGCCTGAAACACAGTTCTTCCTTGAGTCCACACAGAAAAGCAAGGGGTGGGGGAGGGGAGAGGACAGAGACACAGGAGAGACAGACAGAGAGACAGAGACCCAGAGACCGGTGGAAAGACACACAGAGTAAGAGATGGAAGGGAGAGCGAGTGAGAGATCCACAAGTCCAACTAGATCTGAGACACACACACACACACACACACACACACACACACACACACACACACACACACACACACACACACACACAGAGGGAGACATGGACGGGGAACCAGAGACCCATTACTGTGACTGACTAGATCACCTGAATAAATTATTCCTTCCCTGCCCTGCCCTCATGTATTAAGGTAGACTCTTGGTATGGAGTTCTTCTTGTCACCAAACACAGGTGAGGGTTAGTGACTTTTTACCCTTCCATGTAGGGACTCTTCCCTTAGGACCCTTGATTTCGATCATTGAATAAGAATTTCTGGAGGAGTCACTCTGGTGGAGTTTTTATGGAGTAAGTAAGCAAGCAGGCAAGCAGAGACAACCAGACCCCCAAAAAAGGCACAGACAGACAGACAGACAGACAGACAGACAGACAGACACACAGACAGACAGACAGACAAGGACATACTCTAATACAGTGTGGGTGCTCTTGAAGGGAGAGAGACCTACACAGCTCCTTGACTTCATGGGTGTTTTCAGGGTTAGACAGGCGGGGGGGGGGGGGGGAGATGTGGCAGCTGAGTTATGTACAGATAGCTGTTTTATCTTTGCCCCAACCTGAATTTCTAGATGTTTGGGGCATTTCTCTACAGGTAAGAAAAACAGGTCATTGACCATTCCTTCCTTCCTTCCTTCCTTCCTTCCTTCCTTCCTTCCTTCCTTCCTTCCTTCCTTCCTTCCTTCCTTTTTTTACTTTCTCTCTTTCTTCTCCCCACCCCCCTCTCTCTCCTTTTTCTTTATTTTTTTGGGTGGGTGGGCAATACTGAGACTTGAAGTCAGGGCCTCAGCACTGTCACTCAACTTCTTCTTTTTTTTCACATATGAATAATTTTACAGTTTATTTCATTAAAATTATATTCTCAGAAAGGTAAAAAATATATATTAGCTATTTCATCAAATGAAGTAATTATACTAACACATAACATAAGTTAGTGAAAGTTTTATCTGTCATGAATAGGACAAAAAGTATCATCAAACAACATTTCTAGGAATCACACTCAACTTCTTTTGCTCACGTCTAGCACTGTATCATTTGAACCACATCACCACTTCTGGCTTCTCTCTCTCTCTCTCTCTCTCTCTCTCTCTCTCTCTCTCTCTCTCTCTCTCTCTCTCTCTCTCTCTCTCTCTCTCTCCAGACACACACACACAGACACACACATGCATATACATACATATACACATATATTTATACACATACATACATATATATCTATCTATGCTTATATGTAGTGTGATACAAACATATATATATTTATTATTTTCAGTTTTTTTGTCGTCGGGTGTGAGGCTTGGACTCTGGGTCTGGGTGCTGTCTCTCTGCTCTTCATCTGAAGGCTCACTACTGTTCTGCCACTTGAGCCACAGGGTGCCACTGCTCCCCTTTTCTGTTTATATAGTGCTGAGGAATCGAACCCAGGGCCTCATGCTTGCAAGGGGAGCGAGCACTCTACCACTAAGCCACCTTCCTAGCTCTCCCCCCTTTTTTGGCCAGTCCAGCATGGAAGGCTCCTGCATCTTGTTTGTATGGACATACTCACAGCTGAATAACTGAGTTGTTTTGCTTAATAAAAAAAAAAAATCCTGGTGTTGATATATGTGGAGGGGAAGGGAAAAAACAAATTGTTAAAACAGGGTTACAGGAGGACCCATTGAAACAATGAGATATACAAGTCGTTATGTCGAAAAACGAACTTTACAACTTTGGTGGGGGGACGGCGGGGGGGGGGGAGGATACGAAGGGATGGGAAGGGGAAAAAAAGCAGGAGGCTACAATGCTTATAAGAAATGTGCTCATTATCTTACCCATGTAATTGTAACCCCTCTGTACAGTATTTTCACAATAAAAATATATTTAAAAAATATATATTTAAAAAAAAACTTGGTACAGTAGTCTAGAAACATGGTTGCTATTACAGCCTTCATTTGCTTCACTTGACCACTGTTTTCTCATTTAACAGCTTTTGGCGACAAGCATGATTATTTTTCGTGGGGTGGGGGTGACTGTTTTGAGGCTTTCCCAAATTTTTATGTCCAACAGGTTACCAGATCTAAGGAAAACCCAGAAGTTCGAGAATTAAGTAACTCTCGGGCTCAAACTACAGAGAAAGAAAAGGAGAAAGAGAGACCTATGGAGGGAAGGGGTTGGGGCGTTGGGGGGAGAGGTCATAGAAAGGAAAAGAAAACAGGGAAAAATAAAAACACAAAGTAAAGGTCGTTTTTAAGTGGAGGCCTGGACTCAAACCAGGCCACTGACTGAGGCTTCCTCATTATGGGATTTCAAAAGTGGGCCTTGGCTTCTTGCAGAAGTCATCTCGATGTGTTGGTGTTCTGCTGTACATATCATTTGGAAGCGACTCTATCTTTTCACTCCATGGTGAATGTATTCACATATATGTTCCTATAGAAAACCAGTTTCGTGTGTTTTCTCTCACATATGCAAAAGGTACGTTTAAAATAGGGGAGACATTAGATCTCTGGACTGACTGCCTGGCTGGCTGCTTGGCTGGCTGCTTGGCTGGCTGCCTGGCTGCCTGGCTGCCTGGCTGCCTGGCTGCCTGGCTGCCTGGCTGCCTCACTCACTCACTCACTCACTCACTCACTCGCTCACTCACACACTCACACACTCACACACAGTAAGACCCAAAAGACAGGATAGATACTTTTAGGGGGAGAAACACCCACCGAGGCAAGGCCCAATGGTTATGTGCCCAGAAATGAAAGTGAAACCTTGAAAACACACAGAGGAAAAAGAAACAAAGTAAACTCTCTACCTTGAGCCTGTAGTAGGGTTTAAGAGATGATTCTGTTGGTTTCCCATGCATGCATGGGGGGGGGGGGGGAGGGGTGGTGCTTTGACCCATGCTCTGTTTCTTTTTAAAATTTACTTCCCTCCCCGGTGTAAGTTTCCTCCTTTCTTTGAGGAAACTCTTGGCTCCTTTCTCACAGTATACTCATTGTTTGGGCAAAAGCTCAGAGGAAGGGAGCTGCTCTTTTCCCTTCCACCACCCACCCCCACCTATTAGTTTTCTTTCCTAATAACTGTTCGTTTATGAGGGACTGAAAAGTGAAGAAAATAGGATGTGTGGAGCCATTCATTAGGAAGCTGTCCGGCTGTCTTGTCTCTGAATTCCTGGTGGTGCTTTCCCAGGCCTCATTTCCCCCTGGAAATTATCCTGCTTGCCTCTGTGTTCAATTCTGGGAAGGAAGATAGGCCGAGATAAGGCAACCTCTTGGCACGAAGCTGGAACACACGGCCACCTCGCCTCACGGGTACACAGCCTAATCATCCTATCCCGAGGGTCCTCCGTCAACAGTTTCTTACAACGATTTTTATTAGTTTAGTGGCCCTACTGAGGTTGAAATTCAAGGCCTCAACTCAGGCAGGCCTGCTGGGGTGGGCGTGTTTGTTTCTTCTTCTTTCTCCTCCCCCCCCCACCCTCCCCCCCTCCGCCAGGGCGCTTAAGTCGTTGCCATGACGACATTTACAAGACAAAGGAACGTTGCCTGGAGTTCCTGAGTTGACTGGGGCTCCAGGCTTAAACCAGCCCACCCCACCCCCACCCCCGACCCGCCCTGCGTCCTCTGCGAAACACCCCGGCGGGGTGGGGGGTGGGGCGGCCAGCCCTCAGCTCCTGTAACTTCATTAGCGCGCGGGGTGGGGTGGGGGTGAGTGAATCAGCCTCCCCTCCCCCTCCCCGTCTTTACAAAAGTGGCCTCTTTTGCCCTTGGGCAGGAAAAGTCTGCGCGCGCGCGCTCTCTCTGGTCTTTTTCTGCTGGGACCCTCCCTGCCTACCACCAGCAGCCACTGACTTCCTGCAAGCTGGAGTTGTCAGACTACTTCCACCCGCCCGCTGCCACTAGTATGCCTCCCGCCCAAGCCCGCCAGGGACAGAATGGGAGGGGCGGGCGGGGAAGCTGGCATGCTTGCCTGTGCTCTGCCCTCTGCCCCTCCGGGAGGCATGACTGTGACCGTGGGATGTCCCCGTGGCCGACCCCTAAGCTCCCACCCTCTGGACGGAGGAGAGTGAGGGGAAAAAGGAGTTCAGGAGTCTTGTCTCCCCTCCATCTTCCCGCCTAGGTCAGGCCAGGATCTGCCTCTCTTCTCCCTGTCCCTGTTCCCCGTTCCTCTTAAGGAGTGACTGGAGAAACTGTCCGTCTGTGTTTGTGATTGTGATTAACATCGCAAAAACCTTCAAAGAATCTCAGATCGGTTAGAAGCCCGTTGGGTTTCACTTCTCAGGCGTGAGGGGTTGTTATCTCCCCCTCCCTCTCTCCTTTGATTTTTTACAAATTGTTAGGGAAATGGTGACATACAGAACGGTTACAGTATGCCAGCCCACACCGGTGGCTCGCGTCTGTAATCCTAGCTGCTCAGGAGGCTGAGAGCTGAGGATCACGGTTCAAAGCCAGGCAGGGCAGGAAAGTCACCAGACTCTTATCTCCAATGAGGCACTAGAAAATCGGAAGTGGTGTTGTGGCTCAAGCGGTAGAGCACTCGCTTTGAGCTGAAGAGTTTAGGGACAGCGCCCAGGCCCAGAGTTTAAGACCCACCACTGACAAAAAAAAAAAAAAAAAAAAAAAAAAAAAAAAAAAAAAAAAAAAAGGATAGGAAAGATTACATTACATAAGTGAGGTAGGAAGAGTACATTTTTTTTTTAATTAATAAGTTTTTGTTTTTTTTTGTTTTTTTTTTTTTTGTCGTTGGGCTTGAACTCTGGGCTTGGGCGCTATCCTGCCCGGGCTGGCTTTGAACCGTGATCCTCAGCTCTCAGCCTTCTGAGTAGCTAGGATTACAGGCGAGAGCCACCGGCGCCCGGCTAATGAGTTGTGTTAAATGTGAAAATACTTACAGAGTGGTTACAATGACACGAGCAAGGAAATGAGTACATTTCTTATCAAGCATTGTTGCCTCCTCCTTTGTTTCCATTCCTGCCCTCCCATCTCCCCCCACCCCCTAAAAAAGAGTACTTTTTTTTTTGGACAATGTCACCCCTTCCCTGGCTCTCTCACAGGTTTTCCCTCCCTCAAGTTCTGTTTGTTCCCCACCCACAGGTTGTGTGTCAACATAGTGTCTAGTGAGTGCCACTGTTGCACTTCTTCATCCTGGGTCCCTCCATTTCTTGCCCCTCCCGGAAATAGATGAAGGAAGAAACAATGGGGGGGGGGAGAAGAGAAAACAAAATAACATCGATGATAACAAACACAAAGAAAGGGGAAGACTTCTTGTTATATGATCAGAGGTATATAGGCATTGCACTTTGGTGAGCCTCATGTCTTCAATTAAGCAACCCAAAGGCCAGAAGTGGAGTTTTGGCTCAAATGGCAGACTGCCAGTCTCTTTTTTTTTTTTTTTGGCGCGGGGGCGGGGGGGGGGTCCGGTCGTGGGGCCTGAACTCTGGGCCTGGGCGCTGTCCCTCATCTCTTCAGGTTAAGGCTAGCATTCTACCACTTGAGCCACAATGCCACTTCCGGCTTTTTTTCTGCTTATGTGGTGCTGAGGAATCGAATCCAGGGCCTCACGCATGCAAGGCAAGCGCTCTACCACTGAGCCACCTTCCCAGCCCCAGAGTGCCAGTCTTGAGCACAAGAGCCAAGGGACAGCACTCAGGCTCTGAGTTCAAGCCCCAGGACTGACTGGGGCGTGCACACACACACCCTGCACCCCTTGATCTTTGCTGCTGTTTCCTACCACACAGGCACAGGCACGTATGGCAGCATGTGATCTACCTCCCCCCCTCCCCCCACACACACTTTGCACTGCCGCCACCACCACCGCCGCCGCCACCAACTATAGCAACAGACTTCCTAGGCTTCCCCTCCACCACCACCACCCCCTCCGCCCCGGGCCCTAGTTTAGATCGATGAACCAAAGTGTCCCCACTGCACGTTCGGCTCTGGCAAATATCAGATAGGATTACAGTGATGAGGAGAGAGGAGCGACCGCCATGGATTGACTGTAGGGCCCAGAGGACAGAATGCCAGCCCAGGCCCATTCATAGGTCAAGCCAGGAAAATGTTTTTTGTTTTTGTTTTTGTTTTTGATTTCCGGTCTCTCTCCACACCCCATGTGTTTTGTCTGTCTGTCTCTCTGTGCCATAGGGGTTTGCCATTCATGACCTGTGTGGGCGGGGATGTGCGTGTGTGTGTGTGTGTGTGTGTGTGTGTGTGTGTGTGTGTGTGTGTGTGTGTGTGTGTGTGTGTGTGTGTGTGTGTGTGTGTGTGTGTGTGTGTGTGTGTGTGTGTGTGTGTGTGTGTGTGTGTGTGTGTGTGTGTGTAGGGGGAGGTGTTCCTTCCTCACAAGACCTTCCTAAGTGTCTTGATCGATCTTGGGCCTGACGTTCTTTTTCCTTGTTTTGGGGTGCCACCTACTGGACACCGTGTGGAGTGACAGGGAATGATTCGGTGCTGATGGCGGGGGCTGGCGACTCTCGCGAGAGTCCGAGAGACTCTCGCGAGAGTAGCGATGAGGTATCGCCGGCTCTCTTCTGCGGCTTTATTTATTTACAACGAAACAAAACGAAACAACAGCAAACAAGGAAATGTTCTTGAAGGGAGGGCCGAGCGGAGGGGGAGGGGGGCCCGCAGGGGGTGTTTTTTTTCGTTATTTTCTGGACACGGAATTCGTTTGGATATTATGTCTTACGAGCAAACTGTACCAGTTTATTTACGGTTGTAATTTTTTTTTTTTTTTTTTTTTTTTTTGGATCCGGTCGTGGGGCCTGAACTCTGGGCCTGGGCGCTGTCCCTCAGCTCTTCAGCTCAAGGCTAGCGCTCTACCACTTGAGCCACAGCGCCACTTCCGGCTTTTTTCTTTTTGCTTAATGTGGTGCTGAGGAATCGAACCCAGGGCCTCAGGCATGCAAGGCAAGCACTCTACCACTGAGCCACCTTCCCAGCCCCTACGGTTGTAATTTATATACGGTACCACAAATGTCTTTACGTCCGTATTATGAAAAAGGGTCCCACGGCTGCAGTGGGTGAAAGATTGAGACGGGAACATTTCTAAAGGAGTGCCAAGAAAATGGAAAACAATGCAATAGTTTAGGGAGAGTTATAAATATCAAGTGCTGCCCTAGGTGAAATTTCATGCAAATGTCCTCACCCACTCAGGTAAACTTTTTATATAGGTATCAGAATACAATTTCTTGAACTATATAGACTTTTATTCACTTGATTTCCCTTAAGTAAATTAAAATAACTGGCTGTTGACAGGGCACATCTGGATATTTCTATCGGCCCCATAGAGATAATCTGTTACATTTTAGGACATGGTAGATTATATTTGCTATTTCCCCAAATGGACTTTACAAAAGCCATCCGTGGCCCCAAAGATGTTTCTGGACCTCTCATCATGTGTGACTAAATAGGCCTCAGTGAATTAAGCTGAGAAAGCTGCAAAACAAAGCAGATCACTTCAGTTATGGAATATTAAGAGAATAAAAGTAGCTTTATACCACTGGATCTTTAGTGAGAAGGTAGAATAAAAAGAAGAGAAAAATATTGGAGGATGCAATATAAGCCAATTGAAACGTATCCAACCGCGGATCTGGCTTTGAAGTGGCTATTGACTAGTGTGGTCCTAGACCATCGTGTCCAGAAGGATACATCGATGTGTTTTGAAAGATCCTAAACCAAATGTACTTGTGATCATGACCCAAAGCGTGAGGACAGGTACATTTCTGTCCTCCTAATTCCAGCTTTGGTCCTCACACGTCCGGTTGTTATAATACGTTCACAGTCGTGCCACTTACGGATATTACGTCTTGTGTCTTCTCTGCAATATCTTAAATGCTCAGAGAAGTTACACCTTCTGACAAAAGGACAGTATGTGTGTCACACACACGGGGACACACACACACTCTGTTTGCCCGGAGTGCTGTGTAGCTTACCATGTCCAGTTATAGTTTAGGTCTAGCATCCATGTAGGAGAGAAAACAGGTGCCGTTGGTTGGTCGGTCTGTCTGTCTCTCCGCCGGTCTGTCTTCCCCTGGCATCACCTGTTCTAGGTTCTTCTCCGCCGCCGCCGGCACCCCCCCCCTCTGCCCCCCCCCCCCCCCCCCCGCTCCTAGTCCATCAGTCCATCCATCTACTTCCCTGTAACTGACATAATCTTCTTCTTCTTCTTTGGGGAATGGATGAATAAACTTTTACCTTGTGGATATTGTACACACACCCTAAGGGGTGTGTGTGTGTGTGTGTGTGTGTGTGTGTGTGTGTGTGTGTGTGTGTGTGTGTGTGTGTGTGTGTGTGTGTGTGTGTGTGTGTGTGTGTGTGTGTTGACGGAATAGAGTGTTTACCATGCCTGACCCCCTGGCTCTGCCTCTCTACCCGTCTGCGATGCGATGTGTGTGCTGGGGCGCTTCTGCCCGCATATGTTCCCAGTGCGAACTCCAAAGAGAAGTACGCCCGCCGGGCCTGTGGGTTCTAACCATGCTTCACCCCCCCCCCGGGAGATAGGATCGCCCCTCTGACCCCCCCACTCTGTTTGGGCCGGGGCCCCTCGTCTGTCTCTCCCTGTCTTTCCTCCTAGGGTTCCCTACCTGCCCTCCCCCCAGCCCCGCGCACACACACACACACACACACACACACACACACACACACACACACACACACAGAGTCACAGACACACACACACAGAGTCACAGACACACACACCCACACCCACTGTGCACCGCCACACTCGGGTCCAGGTCCTCCACCACAGGCATGTGAGTGAAGATGCCTCTACCCTCCAACACCTGTGTGTCGGGTTCAGATTCATCGCCTCATGCCCCGAATCCTGCTCCAGAGAGAGTGGCAGAGCCTATTAGAAAAGGCTAGCTGTTTTTTTTTTTTTAAAAAATTTTTTTTTATTTTAAGGTAGTCCCATTTGTCGAGTCTCTCTCCAATTTGTTGTGACCCTGGGACTCTGTTCAGGAAGTTCCTTCCTGTGCCTATTAGTTCAAGTGTCTCTCCTACTCTGTCCTGCAGTAGTTTCAGAGATTCAGGTTTAATGTTAAGGTCTTTAATCCATTTTGAGTTGATGTTGGTGCATGGTGATAGGCTGGGGTCCACTTTTAGTTTTCTGCATGTGGCTGCCCAGTTTTCCCAGTACCAGCGGTTGAAGAGGCTGTGTTTCTTCCATTGTATGTCTTTGGCTCCTTTGTCGAATATCAGCTGGCTGTAGGCCTGTGGATTTATTTCTGGATCTTCTATTCTGTTCCATTGGTCTTCGGGTCTGTTTTTGTGCCAGTACCATGCTGTCTTTGTTATTATAGCTCTGTAGTAGAGTTTGAAGTTCGGCATGGATAGCCCTCCCATATTGTCTTTATCCCCTAGAATTGTTTTGGCTATTCTAGGTCTTTTGTTGTTCCATATGAATTTTTGGACTGTTTTCTGTATTTCAGTGATGTACGTCATTGGGATTTTAATAGGAATTGCGTTGAATTTGTATATTAGTTTTGGAAGTATTACCATCTTTACTATATTAAGTCGGCCTATCCAGGAGCATGGGAGGTCTTTCCATTTCCTAGTGTCTTCTGCAATTTCTTTCTTTAACTTTTTATAGTTCTCATTAAATAGTTCTTTTACATCTTTGGTTAGGTTAATTCCTAAATATTTTATTTTTCGGGAGGTTATTGTGAATGGGGTTGCTCCCTTTATTTCCCTCTCTTCCTGTACATTATCAGTGTATAGGAAGGCAACTGATTTTTGTGGGTTTATTTTGTATCCTGCTATTTTGACGAAGAGAGTTATGATTTCTAAGAGATTCGGGATGGACTTTTAGGGATCGTGGAGGGAGGTATAGTATCATGTCGTCTGCAAAAAGGGATAGTTTAACTTTTTCTTTCCCTATGCGGATCCCTTTAATGTCTTTTTCTTGCCTTATTGCCCTGGCTAAGGGTTCTAGGACTATATTGAAGAGGAGTGGAGACAGTGGGCATCCTTGCCTTGTTCCTGATTTTAGGAGAATTGGTTGTAGCTTTTCCCCATTAAGTATAATATTGGCTATTGGTCTGTCATAAATGGCTTTTATTGTTTTTAGAAATGTTCCTTCTATTCCTATTTTCTCCAGAGCTTTTAGCATGAATGAATGTTGAATTTTGTCAAAGGCCTTTTCTGCCCAGCCAGCGGCTCTCGTTTGGCTTTCCTGTCATTTAGTGATGGGTGAGTGGACTCACGCTTCCCATGGCGCTGTCACCGTGGGTTTCCAGACCTGTGTGCGTGACGTGTACCTACCCTCTCTGTGTTAGAAGAAACCTCTCTCTGGCCTTCCCCCTGCCCTTTCCCTGCCTGTGAGGGGGGGGGCGGGTGGGGGCGGGGGGAGGGAGCGTGTTGTGGGGCGGGCGGGCGGCGGACTTTCACAAGTGAGCGGGGTGCCTCCCGAGGGCTCGTCTCTTGCTGGAGCCGACCCATCTTTGGGAGTTTTTTGTTGTTGTTGTTGTTGTTGTTGTTGTTGTTGTTGTTGTTGTTGTTGTTGTTGTTTCTTTCTGGTTTCCATCTGGGGGAAAAAGAAAACAAAACGTACAAACACCCCCCCCCAAAAAAAAAAAAAAAAGACGGGCGGGCAGACGGTGGGACGAGCGCTCACTTGCCCTTTTCTGGCCATGTTGGGTGGGGGTGGGGGTCTTGCCACGGGCGGCGGAGGTCGTGCGGGTGGCCGGTTCGTTTTCTCTCGTGGTGCAGGCCTGCCGTCTTTGCCGCCCCTTCCTGCTTGGGACCGATCCCGGCTTCCCGGTTCTCGGGTTCGGGCCGCTCCGTTCGGGCGACTCCCGTCCTGGTTCCTGGTTTCACTTTGGTCGCTGGCGGCGGCGGCGGCGGCGGCGGCTCGATCTCGGTCTAGGTCTCTGGTGGCTCTGGTGTCGTTCGTGAGGTCGCAGAGAGGACCCGGCTGCAGGTCCTGACCTAGGTTGTGCCTCTCGGTGCGTGGCGGTGGGGAGTGAGGCGATTCGTTTCCGTGTTCTGTGTCTCCGGAGCTCAGAGCCGGCCGGCGCGCGCCGATCCGGGGTACGGCGGCTCGGTGGAGTCGGTCGTTGGAAGGCGGTTGTCGTGCTCCCCCTGGCGTCCGCCTTGATATGACAGTCCCCTCGTTCTCAGCCGAGCGAGCGAGTGAAGGAGGAGGTCTGGCGGCAGCGAGCCGGGCGGAGGCCCGGCCTCTACCGGGTGCCGGGCGCGACTGTCGCCGTGGTGTCGCTGTGGCGCCGGGGCGGCTGTTCTGTCGGACTTTGCGCCCGCAGGCGAGCGCGGGGTGGGGCCGTGAGTCGCCGCTCTCTCTTCCGTGCCCGGTCTGTGCCGGGGGTGGCGGCTTGGTCGGGTCGACCAGTAGTTCTGTCTGGGCCCGACGCCTTGTCCTCCTCCCCTCCCGTAGTTCTGTCTGGGCCCGACGCCTTGTCCTCCTCCCCTCCCTGGACTCTGGTCTTTGAGGGCGAAAGAAGGAGAGTACGAGGGACGTCTCGGGAGTCGGGGGAAAGGGTCCCCGGGTGAGCCGCTAGGTGGTGGGGCCGGTCCCGGCCCGGACTCGGACCACCCCCCCTCCCCGGAGTCACCTCCGAGTGAGCGCTTGGCGCGTGCCGGGCGCGAGGGCCTGGGTCGCCGGCCCCGTGTGGTCTCCCTCCACGGCCCCGGAGGCCGGAGGACAGACCTCTGCGGCGGGAGGAGCCGTGGGCACGGCCGAGGCGAGCCTCGGGGCCGGGACCTACACCCCCCCCCTCCCCGACATAGGATGGTCGTCGGAGTCACCTCCGAGTGAGCGCTTGGCGCGTGCCGGGCGCGAGGGCCTGGGTCGCCGGCCCCGTGTGGTCTCCCTCCATGGCCCCGGAGGCCAGAGGCCAGACCTCTGCGGCGGGAGGAGCCGTGGGCACGGCCGAGGCGAGCCTCGGGGCCGGGACCTACACCCCGCCCCTCCCCGACATAGGATGGTCGTCGGAGTCACCTCCGAGTGAGCGCTTGGCGCGTGCCGGGCGCGAGGGCCTGGGTCGCCGGCCCCGTGTGGCCTTCCTCCACGGCCTTCTCCACGGCCCCGGAGGCCGGAGGACAGACTTCTCCGGCGCGAGGAGCCGTGGGCACGGCCGAGGCGAGCCTCGGGGCCGGGACCTACCTACCTACCGTCTGCGGTGTGCGCGATGGCGGGGACTTGCCCGGTGGGCCCTGCGTAGGGGAAAAGTCGAGGCGGAGGGAGCACCTCGGGAGTCGGGGACCCGAGCCCGGGAGTCCCGCGTGTGTGCGTGCTGGCGGCAGGGCGCTCACCACCGACCCCGCGCGGTGTGGGTGTGGTGGCTGGGTGCCTCTCGGAGTGGGTGCCTCGCGTCTGCCGGGGGAAGGCTCCCCGTGCCGCTCGTGCCGTGAGCCCGTGCGCACCCGGGGTAGTGGGGCGGGTGCGTCCCCTGACCCCGCTCCCGCCCTCTCTCTTCGTCTGTCTTCGCCTTATGTGGTCGACCAGCTGTCCCTGAGAGTTCCGTGTCTGGCTCTGTTGGGGACGTGTTGGGGACAGGTGTCCCCGATGTGGTTTCCGAGAGGTCCCTGTCGCCAGCGAGTTGTCGCCCCTGCGTGACCAGCTGGTTTTGGCGTGGTGACGTGAGGATTTTGTACCTGCAGGAGGGTGCTGGCATGCTGTGTCCCGGTGGCTGTCAGCGGGTCTTTTGGGGCTCTCTCGGATGCTGTGTGCCGGGCCTTTCCCGTCTCTTCCCGGTCCGGGTCCCCCTGCCCTTCCCCCCGCACCCCGGGCTCCCGCTGCCCTGAGCAGGCCTTGCCCCTGTGGTGGCTCGTGGGTGTGGTGGTGGTGGTGGTGGTGGTGGTTGGTGGTTGTTGGTTGGTGGCTGAGTGAGTCCCGTCGTCCTTGATCTCTCCCCCGCTCCCGGTGCCGGATTCTGGCCCTTGCCTCGGCACGCCGAGGAGGAGAGTGGTTGGTTGCCTGGGGTGCATAGGTAGGCCCGCGCGGTGTGCTTCCCTCGCCGTGGCCGGCTTGAGGAGGAAAAGGCGGGGGGCGAGTCCTGCCTTGCCTTGCCTGTGCGTGTGCGGCATCCCCGTCCTGCCGTCGTGCTCGTCCGACCTCCGTGGCTTTTTTTTTTTTTTTTTTTTTCCCTATCGCCCCTAGCTCCAACTCCCCCGACCTGCCGCTTCCCGATGGCGGGCCTGGTCGGCCGCTGACCTGCGCTACTCCCGAGCGCTGTCCGTGGTTCTTTTTCTTTTTCTTTTTCTTTTTTTCCTCTCTAGCTTCTTTCGGCTCTGTGCCCGGCGGAGGTGTCCTGGTAATCCCGAGCGCCAGGGACGCTGAAGCCCGTGGTATTTTTTTTATTTTTTTATTTTTTTAAGTTTTTTTTTTTTTTTTTTTTTCCCTTTTACCTCGCTCGTTACTCACGAAAGGTTGTCTGTCCTGGCTACGCTTTTATCCCAGGCTGTTGGCCCTCTCGGGAGCCGAGCTTCCTGGGCCCCACCGCCTCCCGAGTGCCGTGTGGCTGTCTTCTCCGCCCCCTCGGTGTGATTGATGTGGTGACGTTGCGATCTCCTTCGGGCCCGGGCCTAAGCTGCGCCAGGCGAGGGACGGACATTCATGGCGAATGGGACCGCTCTTCTCGTTCTGCCCGTGGGCCCCTGCCCTCACCGTCCCACCGTGCCGGCGCCGGTGGTGTGCGGGGAGGCAGGGGTGCGGCAACCGGGTCCGGCTGCGCTCTCCCTGCCCTCGCCGTGAGGTCGGGGACTTGTACACGCTGGAGGAGGGGGGGCGCCCCTGATCTTGCTCCTCTCTTCCCGTGACTCGTTATCGGCACGGGGGTCGGCTCTCTCCGCGGAGAGGGAGGGTCGGTGCTCCGTGCTTGCCCGTGCTGTGTGGTGTGAAAAGCCGCGCCTCGCGCTCTGCCCTCTTGCGGTGCTCCCAGAACGCTCCCGGTCGGTTCTCTCAGGTGCCTGAGGCTGAGTGGTGGTGTCGTTCCCGATCCCGGCGTTGTCCGTTGCCTTGTGCCAGCCTGCTGCCCGTGGTGTGTCCCGGCCGTCCTTGGGTTTGTGGGGCTTGTGCGAGTGAGAAAAAAGTTATCGCAGAGATTGACGTCTCTGCTGGGGGGGGGGTCGAGGCGGTTCCCCAGAGGAGGAGCGCTCTTCCCTTCTTGCGCCGGGCAGGTGGCTTCCCCGCATGAGCTGCCGGCCCTGGTCCTGGCTTGTCTTCCCTGCCGTGTCACCTGGCTCTTGTTGCACCGGGGGACCTGAGATGTTGCAGTGGGAGGCGAGCCGGGCCTGTGCGGGCTTTCCCGCCCGTGTGCGCGACCTTGCTCTGGCCCCGCACGGCAAGGCCGACCGACCAGGGTTGGTGTTGCTGCTGCCGCAGACCCCCCCCGCCCCACCCCTCCCTGCCACCCGTGGTGGGAAGGATGGACGCCTTTGATGTGTGCTGGTCCCGGCGGGGTTCCCGTCGGGGTTGGGTGCGGGCCACCCTCAGAGTGAGGAGAGGTTCTCTAGCGATCCTCGTTCGGGAGGCGGCGTTCGCTGCCGGGTTGGCGGGGGCCCGCCCCCGATGGGCTCCCGCGGCCCTGCCGCTCCCTGTCCCGCTTTTGAGCGTTAGTGGCTGCCCGCGTTGGTAACTGCGTGCCCGCGCCTCCCCCCTCCGAGCTGGGGGAGGGTCCCGCGGGGCCTCTCCCGGGCCGTCGTCTGGTGTGGTGAGTGGAGGACGTTCCCGATCCGTCCCCGCCCCTGCCTCGCGCGCGGTGTGTCGAGTGGCGGAGCCTGGAGCCTGTGCTGG
>NW_027202611.1:95000-110000 GCF_024711535.1 Dipodomys merriami | reverse complement strand
CAAACAACATTTCTAGGAATCACACTCAACTTCTTTTGCTCACGTCTAGCACTGTATCATTTGAACCACATCACCACTTCTGGCTTTCTCTCTCTCTCTCTCTCTCTCTCTCTCTCTCTCTCTCTCTCTCTCTCTCTCTCTCTCTCTCTCTCTCTCTCTCTCCAGACACACACACACAGACACACACATGCATATACATACATATACACATATATTTATACACATACATACATATATATCTATCTATGCTTATATGTAGTGTGATACAAACATATATATATTTATTATTTTCAGTTTTTTTGTCGTCGGGTGTGAGGCTTGGACTCTGGGTCTGGGTGCTGTCTCTCTGCTCTTCATCTGAAGGCTCACTACTGTTCTGCCACTTGAGCCACAGGGTGCCACTGCTCCCCTTTTCTGTTTATATAGTGCTGAGGAATCGAACCCAGGGCCTCATGCTTGCAAGGGGAGCGAGCACTCTACCACTAAGCCACCTTCCTAGCTCTCCCCCCTTTTTTGGCCAGTCCAGCATGGAAGGCTCCTGCATCTTGTTTGTATGGACATACTCACAGCTGAATAACTGAGTTGTTTTGCTTAATAAAAAAAAAAAATCCTGGTGTTGATATATGTGGAGGGGAAGGGAAAAAACAAATTGTTAAAACAGGGTTACAGGAGGACCCATTGAAACAATGAGATATACAAGTCGTTATGTCGAAAAACGAACTTTACAACTTTGGTGGGGGGACGGCGGGGGGGGGGGAGGATACGAAGGGATGGGAAGGGGAAAAAAAGCAGGAGGCTACAATGCTTATAAGAAATGTGCTCATTATCTTACCCATGTAATTGTAACCCCTCTGTACAGTATTTTCACAATAAAAATATATTTAAAAAATATATATTTAAAAAAAAACTTGGTACAGTAGTCTAGAAACATGGTTGCTATTACAGCCTTCATTTGCTTCACTTGACCACTGTTTTCTCATTTAACAGCTTTTGGCGACAAGCATGATTATTTTTCGTGGGGTGGGGGGTGACTGTTTTGAGGCTTTCCCAAATTTTTATGTCCAACAGGTTACCAGATCTAAGGAAAACCCAGAAGTTCGAGAATTAAGTAACTCTCGGGCTCAAACTACAGAGAAAGAAAAGGAGAAAGAGAGACCTATGGAGGGAAGGGGTTGGGGCGTTGGGGGGAGAGGTCATAGAAAGGAAAAGAAAACAGGGAAAAATAAAAACACAAAGTAAAGGTCGTTTTTAAGTGGAGGCCTGGACTCAAACCAGGCCACTGACTGAGGCTTCCTCATTATGGGATTTCAAAAGTGGGCCTTGGCTTCTTGCAGAAGTCATCTCGATGTGTTGGTGTTCTGCTGTACATATCATTTGGAAGCGACTCTATCTTTTCACTCCATGGTGAATGTATTCACATATATGTTCCTATAGAAAACCAGTTTCGTGTGTTTTCTCTCACATATGCAAAAGGTACGTTTAAAATAGGGGAGACATTAGATCTCTGGACTGACTGCCTGGCTGGCTGCTTGGCTGGCTGCTTGGCTGGCTGCCTGGCTGCCTGGCTGCCTGGCTGCCTGGCTGCCTGGCTGCCTGGCTGCCTCACTCACTCACTCACTCACTCACTCACTCGCTCACTCACACACTCACACACTCACACACAGTAAGACCCAAAAGACAGGATAGATACTTTTAGGGGGAGAAACACCCACCGAGGCAAGGCCCAATGGTTATGTGCCCAGAAATGAAAGTGAAACCTTGAAAACACACAGAGGAAAAAGAAACAAAGTAAACTCTCTACCTTGAGCCTGTAGTAGGGTTTAAGAGATGATTCTGTTGGTTTCCCATGCATGCATGGGGGGGGGGGGGGAGGGGTGGTGCTTTGACCCATGCTCTGTTTCTTTTTAAAATTTACTTCCCTCCCCGGTGTAAGTTTCCTCCTTTCTTTGAGGAAACTCTTGGCTCCTTTCTCACAGTATACTCATTGTTTGGGCAAAAGCTCAGAGGAAGGGAGCTGCTCTTTTCCCTTCCACCACCCACCCCCACCTATTAGTTTTCTTTCCTAATAACTGTTCGTTTATGAGGGACTGAAAAGTGAAGAAAATAGGATGTGTGGAGCCATTCATTAGGAAGCTGTCCGGCTGTCTTGTCTCTGAATTCCTGGTGGTGCTTTCCCAGGCCTCATTTCCCCCTGGAAATTATCCTGCTTGCCTCTGTGTTCAATTCTGGGAAGGAAGATAGGCCGAGATAAGGCAACCTCTTGGCACGAAGCTGGAACACACGGCCACCTCGCCTCACGGGTACACAGCCTAATCATCCTATCCCGAGGGTCCTCCGTCAACAGTTTCTTACAACGATTTTTATTAGTTTAGTGGCCCTACTGAGGTTGAAATTCAAGGCCTCAACTCAGGCAGGCCTGCTGGGGTGGGCGTGTTTGTTTCTTCTTCTTTCTCCTCCCCCCCCCACCCTCCCCCCCTCCGCCAGGGCGCTTAAGTCGTTGCCATGACGACATTTACAAGACAAAGGAACGTTGCCTGGAGTTCCTGAGTTGACTGGGGCTCCAGGCTTAAACCAGCCCACCCCACCCCCACCCCCGACCCGCCCTGCGTCCTCTGCGAAACACCCCGGCGGGGTGGGGGGTGGGGCGGCCAGCCCTCAGCTCCTGTAACTTCATTAGCGCGCGGGGTGGGGTGGGGGTGAGTGAATCAGCCTCCCCTCCCCCTCCCCGTCTTTACAAAAGTGGCCTCTTTTGCCCTTGGGCAGGAAAAGTCTGCGCGCGCGCGCTCTCTCTGGTCTTTTTCTGCTGGGACCCTCCCTGCCTACCACCAGCAGCCACTGACTTCCTGCAAGCTGGAGTTGTCAGACTACTTCCACCCGCCCGCTGCCACTAGTATGCCTCCCGCCCAAGCCCGCCAGGGACAGAATGGGAGGGGCGGGCGGGGAAGCTGGCATGCTTGCCTGTGCTCTGCCCTCTGCCCCTCCGGGAGGCATGACTGTGACCGTGGGATGTCCCCGTGGCCGACCCCTAAGCTCCCACCCTCTGGACGGAGGAGAGTGAGGGGAAAAAGGAGTTCAGGAGTCTTGTCTCCCCTCCATCTTCCCGCCTAGGTCAGGCCAGGATCTGCCTCTCTTCTCCCTGTCCCTGTTCCCCGTTCCTCTTAAGGAGTGACTGGAGAAACTGTCCGTCTGTGTTTGTGATTGTGATTAACATCGCAAAAACCTTCAAAGAATCTCAGATCGGTTAGAAGCCCGTTGGGTTTCACTTCTCAGGCGTGAGGGGTTGTTATCTCCCCCTCCCTCTCTCCTTTGATTTTTTACAAATTGTTAGGGAAATGGTGACATACAGAACGGTTACAGTATGCCAGCCCACACCGGTGGCTCGCGTCTGTAATCCTAGCTGCTCAGGAGGCTGAGAGCTGAGGATCACGGTTCAAAGCCAGGCAGGGCAGGAAAGTCACCAGACTCTTATCTCCAATGAGGCACTAGAAAATCGGAAGTGGTGTTGTGGCTCAAGCGGTAGAGCACTCGCTTTGAGCTGAAGAGTTTAGGGACAGCGCCCAGGCCCAGAGTTTAAGACCCACCACTGACAAAAAAAAAAAAAAAAAAAAAAAAAAAAAAAAAAAAAAAAAAAAAGGATAGGAAAGATTACATTACATAAGTGAGGTAGGAAGAGTACATTTTTTTTTTAATTAATAAGTTTTTGTTTTTTTTTGTTTTTTTTTTTTTTGTCGTTGGGCTTGAACTCTGGGCTTGGGCGCTATCCTGCCCGGGCTGGCTTTGAACCGTGATCCTCAGCTCTCAGCCTTCTGAGTAGCTAGGATTACAGGCGAGAGCCACCGGCGCCCGGCTAATGAGTTGTGTTAAATGTGAAAATACTTACAGAGTGGTTACAATGACACGAGCAAGGAAATGAGTACATTTCTTATCAAGCATTGTTGCCTCCTCCTTTGTTTCCATTCCTGCCCTCCCATCTCCCCCCACCCCCTAAAAAAGAGTACTTTTTTTTTTGGACAATGTCACCCCTTCCCTGGCTCTCTCACAGGTTTTCCCTCCCTCAAGTTCTGTTTGTTCCCCACCCACAGGTTGTGTGTCAACATAGTGTCTAGTGAGTGCCACTGTTGCACTTCTTCATCCTGGGTCCCTCCATTTCTTGCCCCTCCCGGAAATAGATGAAGGAAGAAACAATGGGGGGGGGGAGAAGAGAAAACAAAATAACATCGATGATAACAAACACAAAGAAAGGGGAAGACTTCTTGTTATATGATCAGAGGTATATAGGCATTGCACTTTGGTGAGCCTCATGTCTTCAATTAAGCAACCCAAAGGCCAGAAGTGGAGTTTTGGCTCAAATGGCAGACTGCCAGTCTCTTTTTTTTTTTTTTTGGCGCGGGGGCGGGGGGGGGGTCCGGTCGTGGGGCCTGAACTCTGGGCCTGGGCGCTGTCCCTCATCTCTTCAGGTTAAGGCTAGCATTCTACCACTTGAGCCACAATGCCACTTCCGGCTTTTTTTCTGCTTATGTGGTGCTGAGGAATCGAATCCAGGGCCTCACGCATGCAAGGCAAGCGCTCTACCACTGAGCCACCTTCCCAGCCCCAGAGTGCCAGTCTTGAGCACAAGAGCCAAGGGACAGCACTCAGGCTCTGAGTTCAAGCCCCAGGACTGACTGGGGCGTGCACACACACACCCTGCACCCCTTGATCTTTGCTGCTGTTTCCTACCACACAGGCACAGGCACGTATGGCAGCATGTGATCTACCTCCCCCCCTCCCCCCACACACACTTTGCACTGCCGCCACCACCACCGCCGCCGCCACCAACTATAGCAACAGACTTCCTAGGCTTCCCCTCCACCACCACCACCCCCTCCGCCCCGGGCCCTAGTTTAGATCGATGAACCAAAGTGTCCCCACTGCACGTTCGGCTCTGGCAAATATCAGATAGGATTACAGTGATGAGGAGAGAGGAGCGACCGCCATGGATTGACTGTAGGGCCCAGAGGACAGAATGCCAGCCCAGGCCCATTCATAGGTCAAGCCAGGAAAATGTTTTTTGTTTTTGTTTTTGTTTTTGATTTCCGGTCTCTCTCCACACCCCATGTGTTTTGTCTGTCTGTCTCTCTGTGCCATAGGGGTTTGCCATTCATGACCTGTGTGGGCGGGGATGTGCTGGGGTGTGTGTGTGTGTGTGTGTGTGTGTGTGTGTGTGTGTGTGTGTGTGTGTGTGTGTGTGTGTGTGTGTGTGTGTGTGTGTGTGTGTGTGTGTGTGTGTGTGTGTGTGTGTGTGTGTGTGTGTGTGTGTGTGTAGGGGGAGGTGTTCCTTCCTCACAAGACCTTCCTAAGTGTCTTGATCGATCTTGGGCCTGACGTTCTTTTTCCTTGTTTTGGGGTGCCACCTACTGGACACCGTGTGGAGTGACAGGGAATGATTCGGTGCTGATGGCGGGGGCTGGCGACTCTCGCGAGAGTGAGAGACTCTCGCGAGAGTAGCGATGAGGTATCGCCGGCTCTCTTCTGCGGCTTTATTTATTTACAACGAAACAAAACGAAACAACAGCAAACAAGGAAATGTTCTTGAAGGGAGGGCCGAGCGGAGGGGGAGGGGGGCCCGCAGGGGGTGTTTTTTTTCGTTATTTTCTGGACACGGAATTCGTTTGGATATTATGTCTTACGAGCAAACTGTACCAGTTTATTTACGGTTGTAATTTTTTTTTTTTTTTTTTTTTTTTTTGGATCCGGTCGTGGGGCCTGAACTCTGGGCCTGGGCGCTGTCCCTCAGCTCTTCAGCTCAAGGCTAGCGCTCTACCACTTGAGCCACAGCGCCACTTCCGGCTTTTTTCTTTTTGCTTAATGTGGTGCTGAGGAATCGAACCCAGGGCCTCAGGCATGCAAGGCAAGCACTCTACCACTGAGCCACCTTCCCAGCCCCTACGGTTGTAATTTATATACGGTACCACAAATGTCTTTACGTCCGTATTATGAAAAAGGGTCCCACGGCTGCAGTGGGTGAAAGATTGAGACGGGAACATTTCTAAAGGAGTGCCAAGAAAATGGAAAACAGGCAATGCAATAGTTTAGGGAGAGTTATAAATATCAAGTGCTGCCCTAGGTGAAATTTCATGCAAATGTCCTCACCCACTCAGGTAAACTTTTTATATAGGTATCAGAATACAATTTCTTGAACTATATAGACTTTTATTCACTTGATTTCCCTTAAGTAAATTAAAATAACTGGCTGTTGACAGGGCACATCTGGATATTTCTATCGGCCCCATAGAGATAATCTGTTACATTTTAGGACATGGTAGATTATATTTGCTATTTCCCCAAATGGACTTTACAAAAGCCATCCGTGGCCCCAAAGATGTTTCTGGACCTCTCATCATGTGTGACTAAATAGGCCTCAGTGAATTAAGCTGAGAAAGCTGCAAAACAAAGCAGATCACTTCAGTTATGGAATATTAAGAGAATAAAAGTAGCTTTATACCACTGGATCTTTAGTGAGAAGGTAGAATAAAAAGAAGAGAAAAATATTGGAGGATGCAATATAAGCCAATTGAAACGTATCCAACCGCGGATCTGGCTTTGAAGTGGCTATTGACTAGTGTGGTCCTAGACCATCGTGTCCAGAAGGATACATCGATGTGTTTTGAAAGATCCTAAACCAAATGTACTTGTGATCATGACCCAAAGCGTGAGGACAGGTACATTTCTGTCCTCCTAATTCCAGCTTTGGTCCTCACACGTCCGGTTGTTATAATACGTTCACAGTCGTGCCACTTACGGATATTACGTCTTGTGTCTTCTCTGCAATATCTTAAATGCTCAGAGAAGTTACACCTTCTGACAAAAGGACAGTATGTGTGTCACACACACGGGGACACACACACACTCTGTTTGCCCGGAGTGCTGTGTAGCTTACCATGTCCAGTTATAGTTTAGGTCTAGCATCCATGTAGGAGAGAAAACAGGTGCCGTTGGTTGGTCGGTCTGTCTGTCTCTCCGCCGGTCTGTCTTCCCCTGGCATCACCTGTTCTAGGTTCTTCTCCGCCGCCGCCGGCACCCCCCCCCTCTGCCCCCCCCCCCCCCCCCCCGCTCCTAGTCCATCAGTCCATCCATCTACTTCCCTGTAACTGACATAATCTTCTTCTTCTTCTTTGGGGAATGGATGAATAAACTTTTACCTTGTGGATATTGTACACACACCCTAAGGGGTGTGTGTGTGTGTGTGTGTGTGTGTGTGTGTGTGTGTGTGTGTGTGTGTGTGTGTGTGTGTGTGTGTGTGTGTGTGTGTGTGTGTGTGTGTGTGTTGACGGAATAGAGTGTTTACCATGCCTGACCCCCTGGCTCTGCCTCTCTACCCGTCTGCGATGCGATGTGTGTGCTGGGGCGCTTCTGCCCGCATATGTTCCCAGTGCGAACTCCAAAGAGAAGTACGCCCGCCGGGCCTGTGGGTTCTAACCATGCTTCACCCCCCCCCCGGGAGATAGGATCGCCCCTCTGACCCCCCCACTCTGTTTGGGCCGGGGCCCCTCGTCTGTCTCTCCCTGTCTTTCCTCCTAGGGTTCCCTACCTGCCCTCCCCCCAGCCCCGCGCACACACACACACACACACACACACACACACACACACACACACACACACACAGAGTCACAGACACACACACACAGAGTCACAGACACACACACCCACACCCACTGTGCACCGCCACACTCGGGTCCAGGTCCTCCACCACAGGCATGTGAGTGAAGATGCCTCTACCCTCCAACACCTGTGTGTCGGGTTCAGATTCATCGCCTCATGCCCCGAATCCTGCTCCAGAGAGAGTGGCAGAGCCTATTAGAAAAGGCTAGCTGTTTTTTTTTTTTTAAAAAATTTTTTTTTATTTTAAGGTAGTCCCATTTGTCGAGTCTCTCTCCAATTTGTTGTGACCCTGGGACTCTGTTCAGGAAGTTCCTTCCTGTGCCTATTAGTTCAAGTGTCTCTCCTACTCTGTCCTGCAGTAGTTTCAGAGATTCAGGTTTAATGTTAAGGTCTTTAATCCATTTTGAGTTGATGTTGGTGCATGGTGATAGGCTGGGGTCCACTTTTAGTTTTCTGCATGTGGCTGCCCAGTTTTCCCAGTACCAGCGGTTGAAGAGGCTGTGTTTCTTCCATTGTATGTCTTTGGCTCCTTTGTCGAATATCAGCTGGCTGTAGGCCTGTGGATTTATTTCTGGATCTTCTATTCTGTTCCATTGGTCTTCGGGTCTGTTTTTGTGCCAGTACCATGCTGTCTTTGTTATTATAGCTCTGTAGTAGAGTTTGAAGTTCGGCATGGATAGCCCTCCCATATTGTCTTTATCCCCTAGAATTGTTTTGGCTATTCTAGGTCTTTTGTTGTTCCATATGAATTTTTGGACTGTTTTCTGTATTTCAGTGATGTACGTCATTGGGATTTTAATAGGAATTGCGTTGAATTTGTATATTAGTTTTGGAAGTATTACCATCTTTACTATATTAAGTCGGCCTATCCAGGAGCATGGGAGGTCTTTCCATTTCCTAGTGTCTTCTGCAATTTCTTTCTTTAACTTTTTATAGTTCTCATTAAATAGTTCTTTTACATCTTTGGTTAGGTTAATTCCTAAATATTTTATTTTTCGGGAGGTTATTGTGAATGGGGTTGCTCCCTTTATTTCCCTCTCTTCCTGTACATTATCAGTGTATAGGAAGGCAACTGATTTTTGTGGGTTTATTTTGTATCCTGCTATTTTGACGAAGAGAGTTATGATTTCTAAGAGATTCGGGATGGACTTTTAGGGATCGTGGAGGGAGGTATAGTATCATGTCGTCTGCAAAAAGGGATAGTTTAACTTTTTCTTTCCCTATGCGGATCCCTTTAATGTCTTTTTCTTGCCTTATTGCCCTGGCTAAGGGTTCTAGGACTATATTGAAGAGGAGTGGAGACAGTGGGCATCCTTGCCTTGTTCCTGATTTTAGGAGAATTGGTTGTAGCTTTTCCCCATTAAGTATAATATTGGCTATTGGTCTGTCATAAATGGCTTTTATTGTTTTTAGAAATGTTCCTTCTATTCCTATTTTCTCCAGAGCTTTTAGCATGAATGAATGTTGAATTTTGTCAAAGGCCTTTTCTGCCCAGCCAGCGGCTCTCGTTTGGCTTTCCTGTCATTTAGTGATGGGTGAGTGGACTCACGCTTCCCATGGCGCTGTCACCGTGGGTTTCCAGACCTGTGTGCGTGACGTGTACCTACCCTCTCTGTGTTAGAAGAAACCTCTCTCTGGCCTTCCCCCTGCCCTTTCCCTGCCTGTGAGGGGGGGGGCGGGTGGGGGCGGGGGGAGGGAGCGTGTTGTGGGGCGGGCGGGCGGCGGACTTTCACAAGTGAGCGGGGTGCCTCCCGAGGGCTCGTCTCTTGCTGGAGCCGACCCATCTTTGGGAGTTTTTTGTTGTTGTTGTTGTTGTTGTTGTTGTTGTTGTTGTTGTTGTTGTTGTTGTTGTTTCTTTCTGGTTTCCATCTGGGGGAAAAAGAAAACAAAACGTACAAACACCCCCCCCCAAAAAAAAAAAAAAAAGACGGGCGGGCAGACGGTGGGACGAGCGCTCACTTGCCCTTTTCTGGCCATGTTGGGTGGGGGTGGGGGTCTTGCCACGGGCGGCGGAGGTCGTGCGGGTGGCCGGTTCGTTTTCTCTCGTGGTGCAGGCCTGCCGTCTTTGCCGCCCCTTCCTGCTTGGGACCGATCCCGGCTTCCCGGTTCTCGGGTTCGGGCCGCTCCGTTCGGGCGACTCCCGTCCTGGTTCCTGGTTTCACTTTGGTCGCTGGCGGCGGCGGCGGCGGCGGCGGCTCGATCTCGGTCTAGGTCTCTGGTGGCTCTGGTGTCGTTCGTGAGGTCGCAGAGAGGACCCGGCTGCAGGTCCTGACCTAGGTTGTGCCTCTCGGTGCGTGGCGGTGGGGAGTGAGGCGATTCGTTTCCGTGTTCTGTGTCTCCGGAGCTCAGAGCCGGCCGGCGCGCGCCGATCCGGGGTACGGCGGCTCGGTGGAGTCGGTCGTTGGAAGGCGGTTGTCGTGCTCCCCCTGGCGTCCGCCTTGATATGACAGTCCCCTCGTTCTCAGCCGAGCGAGCGAGTGAAGGAGGAGGTCTGGCGGCAGCGAGCCGGGCGGAGGCCCGGCCTCTACCGGGTGCCGGGCGCGACTGTCGCCGTGGTGTCGCTGTGGCGCCGGGGCGGCTGTTCTGTCGGACTTTGCGCCCGCAGGCGAGCGCGGGGTGGGGCCGTGAGTCGCCGCTCTCTCTTCCGTGCCCGGTCTGTGCCGGGGGTGGCGGCTTGGTCGGGTCGACCAGTAGTTCTGTCTGGGCCCGACGCCTTGTCCTCCTCCCCTCCCGTAGTTCTGTCTGGGCCCGACGCCTTGTCCTCCTCCCCTCCCTGGACTCTGGTCTTTGAGGGCGAAAGAAGGAGAGTACGAGGGACGTCTCGGGAGTCGGGGGAAAGGGTCCCCGGGTGAGCCGCTAGGTGGTGGGGCCGGTCCCGGCCCGGACTCGGACCACCCCCCCTCCCCGGAGTCACCTCCGAGTGAGCGCTTGGCGCGTGCCGGGCGCGAGGGCCTGGGTCGCCGGCCCCGTGTGGTCTCCCTCCACGGCCCCGGAGGCCGGAGGACAGACCTCTGCGGCGGGAGGAGCCGTGGGCACGGCCGAGGCGAGCCTCGGGGCCGGGACCTACACCCCCCCCCTCCCCGACATAGGATGGTCGTCGGAGTCACCTCCGAGTGAGCGCTTGGCGCGTGCCGGGCGCGAGGGCCTGGGTCGCCGGCCCCGTGTGGTCTCCCTCCATGGCCCCGGAGGCCAGAGGCCAGACCTCTGCGGCGGGAGGAGCCGTGGGCACGGCCGAGGCGAGCCTCGGGGCCGGGACCTACACCCCGCCCCTCCCCGACATAGGATGGTCGTCGGAGTCACCTCCGAGTGAGCGCTTGGCGCGTGCCGGGCGCGAGGGCCTGGGTCGCCGGCCCCGTGTGGCCTTCCTCCACGGCCTTCTCCACGGCCCCGGAGGCCGGAGGACAGACTTCTCCGGCGCGAGGAGCCGTGGGCACGGCCGAGGCGAGCCTCGGGGCCGGGACCTACCTACCTACCGTCTGCGGTGTGCGCGATGGCGGGGACTTGCCCGGTGGGCCCTGCGTAGGGGAAAAGTCGAGGCGGAGGGAGCACCTCGGGAGTCGGGGACCCGAGCCCGGGAGTCCCGCGTGTGTGCGTGCTGGCGGCAGGGCGCTCACCACCGACCCCGCGCGGTGTGGGTGTGGTGGCTGGGTGCCTCTCGGAGTGGGTGCCTCGCGTCTGCCGGGGGAAGGCTCCCCGTGCCGCTCGTGCCGTGAGCCCGTGCGCACCCGGGGTAGTGGGGCGGGTGCGTCCCCTGACCCCGCTCCCGCCCTCTCTCTTCGTCTGTCTTCGCCTTATGTGGTCGACCAGCTGTCCCTGAGAGTTCCGTGTCTGGCTCTGTTGGGGACGTGTTGGGGACAGGTGTCCCCGATGTGGTTTCCGAGAGGTCCCTGTCGCCAGCGAGTTGTCGCCCCTGCGTGACCAGCTGGTTTTGGCGTGGTGACGTGAGGATTTTGTACCTGCAGGAGGGTGCTGGCATGCTGTGTCCCGGTGGCTGTCAGCGGGTCTTTTGGGGCTCTCTCGGATGCTGTGTGCCGGGCCTTTCCCGTCTCTTCCCGGTCCGGGTCCCCCTGCCCTTCCCCCCGCACCCCGGGCTCCCGCTGCCCTGAGCAGGCCTTGCCCCTGTGGTGGCTCGTGGGTGTGGTGGTGGTGGTGGTGGTGGTGGTGGTGGTTGTTGGTTGGTGGCTGAGTGAGTCCCGTCGTCCTTGATCTCTCCCCCGCTCCCGGTGCCGGATTCTGGCCCTTGCCTCGGCACGCCGAGGAGGAGAGTGGTTGGTTGCCTGGGGTGCATAGGTAGGCCCGCGCGGTGTGCTTCCCTCGCCGTGGCCGGCTTGAGGAGGAAAAGGCGGGGGGCGAGTCCTGCCTTGCCTTGCCTGTGCGTGTGCGGCATCCCCGTCCTGCCGTCGTGCTCGTCCGACCTCCGTGGCTTTTTTTTTTTTTTTTTTTTTCCCTATCGCCCCTAGCTCCAACTCCCCCGACCTGCCGCTTCCCGATGGCGGGCCTGGTCGGCCGCTGACCTGCGCTACTCCCGAGCGCTGTCCGTGGTTCTTTTTCTTTTTCTTTTTCTTTTTTTCCTCTCTAGCTTCTTTCGGCTCTGTGCCCGGCGGAGGTGTCCTGGTAATCCCGAGCGCCAGGGACGCTGAAGCCCGTGGTATTTTTTTTATTTTTTTATTTTTTTAAGTTTTTTTTTTTTTTTTTTTTTCCCTTTTACCTCGCTCGTTACTCACGAAAGGTTGTCTGTCCTGGCTACGCTTTTATCCCAGGCTGTTGGCCCTCTCGGGAGCCGAGCTTCCTGGGCCCCACCGCCTCCCGAGTGCCGTGTGGCTGTCTTCTCCGCCCCCTCGGTGTGATTGATGTGGTGACGTTGCGATCTCCTTCGGGCCCGGGCCTAAGCTGCGCCAGGCGAGGGACGGACATTCATGGCGAATGGGACCGCTCTTCTCGTTCTGCCCGTGGGCCCCTGCCCTCACCGTCCCACCGTGCCGGCGCCGGTGGTGTGCGGGGAGGCAGGGGTGCGGCAACCGGGTCCGGCTGCGCTCTCCCTGCCCTCGCCGTGAGGTCGGGGACTTGTACACGCTGGAGGAGGGGGGGCGCCCCTGATCTTGCTCCTCTCTTCCCGTGACTCGTTATCGGCACGGGGGTCGGCTCTCTCCGCGGAGAGGGAGGGTCGGTGCTCCGTGCTTGCCCGTGCTGTGTGGTGTGAAAAGCCGCGCCTCGCGCTCTGCCCTCTTGCGGTGCTCCCAGAACGCTCCCGGTCGGTTCTCTCAGGTGCCTGAGGCTGAGTGGTGGTGTCGTTCCCGATCCCGGCGTTGTCCGTTGCCTTGTGCCAGCCTGCTGCCCGTGGTGTGTCCCGGCCGTCCTTGGGTTTGTGGGGCTTGTGCGAGTGAGAAAAAAGTTATCGCAGAGATTGACGTCTCTGCTGGGGGGGGGGTCGAGGCGGTTCCCCAGAGGAGGAGCGCTCTTCCCTTCTTGCGCCGGGCAGGTGGCTTCCCCGCATGAGCTGCCGGCCCTGGTCCTGGCTTGTCTTCCCTGCCGTGTCACCTGGCTCTTGTTGCACCGGGGGACCTGAGATGTTGCAGTGGGAGGCGAGCCGGGCCTGTGCGGGCTTTCCCGCCCGTGTGCGCGACCTTGCTCTGGCCCCGCACGGCAAGGCCGACCGACCAGGGTTGGTGTTGCTGCTGCCGCAGACCCCCCCCGCCCCACCCCTCCCTGCCACCCGTGGTGGGAAGGATGGACGCCTTTGATGTGTGCTGGTCCCGGCGGGGTTCCCGTCGGGGTTGGGTGCGGGCCACCCTCAGAGTGAGGAGAGGTTCTCTAGCGATCCTCGTTCGGGAGGCGGCGTTCGCTGCCGGGTTGGCGGGGGCCCGCCCCCGATGGGCTCCCGCGGCCCTGCCGCTCCCTGTCCCGCTTTTGAGCGTTAGTGGCTGCCCGCGTTGGTAACTGCGTGCCCGCGCCTCCCCCCTCCGAGCTGGGGGAGGGTCCCGCGGGGCCTCTCCCGGGCCGTCGTCTGGTGTGGTGAGTGGAGGACGTTCCCGATCCGTCCCCGCCCCTGCCTCGCGCGCGGTGTGTCGAGTGGCGGAGCCTGGAGCCTGTGCTGGGTCGCGATGCGAGGGCGTGTGGTGTGTGGCTTCCCGGCCTCGTGCTTGGGGTGCCGTGGGGTTTTGGGGGGTCCCGTCCCCCTCCCCCTCCGGCCCCTGGCGACGCTGTTCCCGAGCGTCTGTGTGGGCCGCCGCCCGTTGGCGACGACGGCGCCGTGCCGGGCGCCGGGCCCCACGGTGTTCCGGGGCCGCCGTGCCCGTGGTGGTGTGCCGCTCGGGGGGGTTCTGGCCCTCCGGAGCCGAGGATCCCGGTGTGTGTGGGCCCTTGCTCACGCGGCCGAAAAAGAGGCGGTCGATGATGGGTGCCGTGCCCGGCGGTGTGGATGGGTGCGGTGGGGCCCTGCTGGCGCGGGTGGCTCCGCGGGCGCTCGCGGGGTCTTTGAGGCGTGTGCGAGCTGCCTTTTCCCTCTCGGGCCTCTTTTGGGGGGGCCCGCCGCTGCCGCGGTGGGGGTTTCCGGTCCGCTGGTCGGCCGGCTCGGTGTCCCAGGCGTTGCGCGGGACCGCCCAGGAGTTGGGGGTGGTGAGATCCCGCGTTCGTTTCCCTGGCGTGCCGGCTGTGCCCGGAAAGGTCTCACCTCCCCGCTGGTTTGCGGCTGCGCCACCCGCCCGTGGGGGGGGGTGGCCGCTCGCTCGCTCGCTCGCCTCTCACCCCGGTGACCCGACCCGATGACCCTCCCCGCTGCTCTTATTGGGCTTCCGGCATGCCCTCCTCACCCGCATCAGCCTTCCGCGATCCTCACCGGTTTGGCCTTGGTGGCCGGCCACCGGCGGACGGTCGAGTTGGGCGTGTGTGGTGTTGTTCTCTTGGTGGGGGGGACGGCGCTCGGCTCGTGAGGCTGCTCTCCCGGTGTGGGGGAGGCACGTCGTCGCGGCGGCGGTGGCTTTTGAAGGGTCTTCCCGGATCGGTTTTGCTCACGACGCGAGGGCTCCTGCCAGCGGGACCGCCGGTACGCCACGGGGGCGGTGGCGGTGAGATTCCCGCGTGCGTCCCTCGCTCGGGAGTTGGCCGTCCGGGGGCCCGAAGCCGGCGTGACGTGTCTCCTCCCGCTGGGCGCCGCCTCGCGTGCCTGCGCGATGTCGTCCCGGGTTCCCGCGCCTCCCTCCTGCTCGCCGTGCCAGAGGCTTGCCCGCATCGTCTCCTCCGTCTCGAGCCGTGTGGCTTCGTCCCCCGCCCCGGTCCCGGATCCGGGGCGTTGTGCTCTCCCGGCGTGTCGCCGCCGCGTGCCCGTCGCGACCCCGGTTCCCGTGCCTGGCCCCGTCCGCT
>NW_027202611.1:60000-75000 GCF_024711535.1 Dipodomys merriami | reverse complement strand
AGACCCATTACTGTGACTGACTAGATCACCTGAATAAATTATTCCTTCCCTGCCCTGCCCTCATGTATTAAGGTAGACTCTTGGTATGGAGTTCTTCTTGTCACCAAACACAGGTGAGGGTTAGTGACTTTTTACCCTTCCATGTAGGGACTCTTCCCTTAGGACCCTTGATTTCGATCATTGAATAAGAATTTCTGGAGGAGTCACTCTGGTGGAGTTTTTATGGAGTAAGTAAGCAAGCAGGCAAGCAGAGACAACCAGACCCCCAAAAAAGGCACAGACAGACAGACAGACAGACAGACAGACAGACAGACACACAGACAGACAGACAGACAAGGACATACTCTAATACAGTGTGGGTGCTCTTGAAGGGAGAGAGACCTACACAGCTCCTTGACTTCATGGGTGTTTTCAGGGTTAGACAGGCGGGGGGGGGGGGGGAGATGTGGCAGCTGAGTTATGTACAGATAGCTGTTTTATCTTTGCCCCAACCTGAATTTCTAGATGTTTGGGGCATTTCTCTACAGGTAAGAAAAACAGGTCATTGACCATTCCTTCCTTCCTTCCTTCCTTCCTTCCTTCCTTCCTTCCTTCCTTCCTTCCTTCCTTCCTTCCTTTTTTTACTTTCTCTCTTTCTTCTCCCCACCCCCCTCTCTCTCCTTTTTCTTTATTTTTTTGGGTGGGTGGGCAATACTGAGACTTGAAGTCAGGGCCTCAGCACTGTCACTCAACTTCTTCTTTTTTTTCACATATGAATAATTTTACAGTTTATTTCATTAAAATTATATTCTCAGAAAGGTAAAAAATATATATTAGCTATTTCATCAAATGAAGTAATTATACTAACACATAACATAAGTTAGTGAAAGTTTTATCTGTCATGAATAGGACAATAGGACAAAAAGTATCATCAAACAACATTTCTAGGAATCACACTCAACTTCTTTTGCTCACGTCTAGCACTGTATCATTTGAACCACATCACCACTTCTGGCTTCTCTCTCTCTCTCTCTCTCTCTCTCTCTCTCTCTCTCTCTCTCTCTCTCTCTCTCTCTCTCTCTCTCTCTCTCTCTCCAGACACACACACACAGACACACACATGCATATACATACATATACACATATATTTATACACATACATACATATATATCTATCTATGCTTATATGTAGTGTGATACAAACATATATATATTTATTATTTTCAGTTTTTTTGTCGTCGGGTGTGAGGCTTGGACTCTGGGTCTGGGTGCTGTCTCTCTGCTCTTCATCTGAAGGCTCACTACTGTTCTGCCACTTGAGCCACAGGGTGCCACTGCTCCCCTTTTCTGTTTATATAGTGCTGAGGAATCGAACCCAGGGCCTCATGCTTGCAAGGGGAGCGAGCACTCTACCACTAAGCCACCTTCCTAGCTCTCCCCCCTTTTTTGGCCAGTCCAGCATGGAAGGCTCCTGCATCTTGTTTGTATGGACATACTCACAGCTGAATAACTGAGTTGTTTTGCTTAATAAAAAAAAAAAATCCTGGTGTTGATATATGTGGAGGGGAAGGGAAAAAACAAATTGTTAAAACAGGGTTACAGGAGGACCCATTGAAACAATGAGATATACAAGTCGTTATGTCGAAAAACGAACTTTACAACTTTGGTGGGGGGACGGCGGGGGGGGGGGAGGATACGAAGGGATGGGAAGGGGAAAAAAAGCAGGAGGCTACAATGCTTATAAGAAATGTGCTCATTATCTTACCCATGTAATTGTAACCCCTCTGTACAGTATTTTCACAATAAAAATATATTTAAAAAATATATATTTAAAAAAAAACTTGGTACAGTAGTCTAGAAACATGGTTGCTATTACAGCCTTCATTTGCTTCACTTGACCACTGTTTTCTCATTTAACAGCTTTTGGCGACAAGCATGATTATTTTTCGTGGGGTGGGGGTGACTGTTTTGAGGCTTTCCCAAATTTTTATGTCCAACAGGTTACCAGATCTAAGGAAAACCCAGAAGTTCGAGAATTAAGTAACTCTCGGGCTCAAACTACAGAGAAAGAAAAGGAGAAAGAGAGACCTATGGAGGGAAGGGGTTGGGGCGTTGGGGGGAGAGGTCATAGAAAGGAAAAGAAAACAGGGAAAAATAAAAACACAAAGTAAAGGTCGTTTTTAAGTGGAGGCCTGGACTCAAACCAGGCCACTGACTGAGGCTTCCTCATTATGGGATTTCAAAAGTGGGCCTTGGCTTCTTGCAGAAGTCATCTCGATGTGTTGGTGTTCTGCTGTACATATCATTTGGAAGCGACTCTATCTTTTCACTCCATGGTGAATGTATTCACATATATGTTCCTATAGAAAACCAGTTTCGTGTGTTTTCTCTCACATATGCAAAAGGTACGTTTAAAATAGGGGAGACATTAGATCTCTGGACTGACTGCCTGGCTGGCTGCTTGGCTGGCTGCTTGGCTGGCTGCCTGGCTGCCTGGCTGCCTGGCTGCCTGGCTGCCTGGCTGCCTGGCTGCCTCACTCACTCACTCACTCACTCACTCACTCGCTCACTCACACACTCACACACTCACACACAGTAAGACCCAAAAGACAGGATAGATACTTTTAGGGGGAGAAACACCCACCGAGGCAAGGCCCAATGGTTATGTGCCCAGAAATGAAAGTGAAACCTTGAAAACACACAGAGGAAAAAGAAACAAAGTAAACTCTCTACCTTGAGCCTGTAGTAGGGTTTAAGAGATGATTCTGTTGGTTTCCCATGCATGCATGGGGGGGGGGGGGGAGGGGTGGTGCTTTGACCCATGCTCTGTTTCTTTTTAAAATTTACTTCCCTCCCCGGTGTAAGTTTCCTCCTTTCTTTGAGGAAACTCTTGGCTCCTTTCTCACAGTATACTCATTGTTTGGGCAAAAGCTCAGAGGAAGGGAGCTGCTCTTTTCCCTTCCACCACCCACCCCCACCTATTAGTTTTCTTTCCTAATAACTGTTCGTTTATGAGGGACTGAAAAGTGAAGAAAATAGGATGTGTGGAGCCATTCATTAGGAAGCTGTCCGGCTGTCTTGTCTCTGAATTCCTGGTGGTGCTTTCCCAGGCCTCATTTCCCCCTGGAAATTATCCTGCTTGCCTCTGTGTTCAATTCTGGGAAGGAAGATAGGCCGAGATAAGGCAACCTCTTGGCACGAAGCTGGAACACACGGCCACCTCGCCTCACGGGTACACAGCCTAATCATCCTATCCCGAGGGTCCTCCGTCAACAGTTTCTTACAACGATTTTTATTAGTTTAGTGGCCCTACTGAGGTTGAAATTCAAGGCCTCAACTCAGGCAGGCCTGCTGGGGTGGGCGTGTTTGTTTCTTCTTCTTTCTCCTCCCCCCCCCACCCTCCCCCCCTCCGCCAGGGCGCTTAAGTCGTTGCCATGACGACATTTACAAGACAAAGGAACGTTGCCTGGAGTTCCTGAGTTGACTGGGGCTCCAGGCTTAAACCAGCCCACCCCACCCCCACCCCCGACCCGCCCTGCGTCCTCTGCGAAACACCCCGGCGGGGTGGGGGGTGGGGCGGCCAGCCCTCAGCTCCTGTAACTTCATTAGCGCGCGGGGTGGGGTGGGGGTGAGTGAATCAGCCTCCCCTCCCCCTCCCCGTCTTTACAAAAGTGGCCTCTTTTGCCCTTGGGCAGGAAAAGTCTGCGCGCGCGCGCTCTCTCTGGTCTTTTTCTGCTGGGACCCTCCCTGCCTACCACCAGCAGCCACTGACTTCCTGCAAGCTGGAGTTGTCAGACTACTTCCACCCGCCCGCTGCCACTAGTATGCCTCCCGCCCAAGCCCGCCAGGGACAGAATGGGAGGGGCGGGCGGGGAAGCTGGCATGCTTGCCTGTGCTCTGCCCTCTGCCCCTCCGGGAGGCATGACTGTGACCGTGGGATGTCCCCGTGGCCGACCCCTAAGCTCCCACCCTCTGGACGGAGGAGAGTGAGGGGAAAAAGGAGTTCAGGAGTCTTGTCTCCCCTCCATCTTCCCGCCTAGGTCAGGCCAGGATCTGCCTCTCTTCTCCCTGTCCCTGTTCCCCGTTCCTCTTAAGGAGTGACTGGAGAAACTGTCCGTCTGTGTTTGTGATTGTGATTAACATCGCAAAAACCTTCAAAGAATCTCAGATCGGTTAGAAGCCCGTTGGGTTTCACTTCTCAGGCGTGAGGGGTTGTTATCTCCCCCTCCCTCTCTCCTTTGATTTTTTACAAATTGTTAGGGAAATGGTGACATACAGAACGGTTACAGTATGCCAGCCCACACCGGTGGCTCGCGTCTGTAATCCTAGCTGCTCAGGAGGCTGAGAGCTGAGGATCACGGTTCAAAGCCAGGCAGGGCAGGAAAGTCACCAGACTCTTATCTCCAATGAGGCACTAGAAAATCGGAAGTGGTGTTGTGGCTCAAGCGGTAGAGCACTCGCTTTGAGCTGAAGAGTTTAGGGACAGCGCCCAGGCCCAGAGTTTAAGACCCACCACTGACAAAAAAAAAAAAAAAAAAAAAAAAAAAAAAAAAAAAAAAAAAAAAGGATAGGAAAGATTACATTACATAAGTGAGGTAGGAAGAGTACATTTTTTTTTTAATTAATAAGTTTTTGTTTTTTTTTGTTTTTTTTTTTTTTGTCGTTGGGCTTGAACTCTGGGCTTGGGCGCTATCCTGCCCGGGCTGGCTTTGAACCGTGATCCTCAGCTCTCAGCCTTCTGAGTAGCTAGGATTACAGGCGAGAGCCACCGGCGCCCGGCTAATGAGTTGTGTTAAATGTGAAAATACTTACAGAGTGGTTACAATGACACGAGCAAGGAAATGAGTACATTTCTTATCAAGCATTGTTGCCTCCTCCTTTGTTTCCATTCCTGCCCTCCCATCTCCCCCCACCCCCTAAAAAAGAGTACTTTTTTTTTTGGACAATGTCACCCCTTCCCTGGCTCTCTCACAGGTTTTCCCTCCCTCAAGTTCTGTTTGTTCCCCACCCACAGGTTGTGTGTCAACATAGTGTCTAGTGAGTGCCACTGTTGCACTTCTTCATCCTGGGTCCCTCCATTTCTTGCCCCTCCCGGAAATAGATGAAGGAAGAAACAATGGGGGGGGGGAGAAGAGAAAACAAAATAACATCGATGATAACAAACACAAAGAAAGGGGAAGACTTCTTGTTATATGATCAGAGGTATATAGGCATTGCACTTTGGTGAGCCTCATGTCTTCAATTAAGCAACCCAAAGGCCAGAAGTGGAGTTTTGGCTCAAATGGCAGACTGCCAGTCTCTTTTTTTTTTTTTTTGGCGCGGGGGCGGGGGGGGGGTCCGGTCGTGGGGCCTGAACTCTGGGCCTGGGCGCTGTCCCTCATCTCTTCAGGTTAAGGCTAGCATTCTACCACTTGAGCCACAATGCCACTTCCGGCTTTTTTTCTGCTTATGTGGTGCTGAGGAATCGAATCCAGGGCCTCACGCATGCAAGGCAAGCGCTCTACCACTGAGCCACCTTCCCAGCCCCAGAGTGCCAGTCTTGAGCACAAGAGCCAAGGGACAGCACTCAGGCTCTGAGTTCAAGCCCCAGGACTGACTGGGGCGTGCACACACACACCCTGCACCCCTTGATCTTTGCTGCTGTTTCCTACCACACAGGCACAGGCACGTATGGCAGCATGTGATCTACCTCCCCCCCTCCCCCCACACACACTTTGCACTGCCGCCACCACCACCGCCGCCGCCACCAACTATAGCAACAGACTTCCTAGGCTTCCCCTCCACCACCACCACCCCCTCCGCCCCGGGCCCTAGTTTAGATCGATGAACCAAAGTGTCCCCACTGCACGTTCGGCTCTGGCAAATATCAGATAGGATTACAGTGATGAGGAGAGAGGAGCGACCGCCATGGATTGACTGTAGGGCCCAGAGGACAGAATGCCAGCCCAGGCCCATTCATAGGTCAAGCCAGGAAAATGTTTTTTGTTTTTGTTTTTGTTTTTGATTTCCGGTCTCTCTCCACACCCCATGTGTTTTGTCTGTCTGTCTCTCTGTGCCATAGGGGTTTGCCATTCATGACCTGTGTGGGCGGGGATGTGCTGGGGTGTGTGTGTGTGTGTGTGTGTGTGTGTGTGTGTGTGTGTGTGTGTGTGTGTGTGTGTGTGTGTGTGTGTGTGTGTGTGTGTGTGTGTGTGTGTGTGTGTGTGTGTGTGTGTGTGTGTGTGTGTGTGTGTAGGGGGAGGTGTTCCTTCCTCACAAGACCTTCCTAAGTGTCTTGATCGATCTTGGGCCTGACGTTCTTTTTCCTTGTTTTGGGGTGCCACCTACTGGACACCGTGTGGAGTGACAGGGAATGATTCGGTGCTGATGGCGGGGGCTGGCGACTCTCGCGAGAGTCCGAGAGACTCTCGCGAGAGTAGCGATGAGGTATCGCCGGCTCTCTTCTGCGGCTTTATTTATTTACAACGAAACAAAACGAAACAACAGCAAACAAGGAAATGTTCTTGAAGGGAGGGCCGAGCGGAGGGGGAGGGGGGCCCGCAGGGGGTGTTTTTTTTCGTTATTTTCTGGACACGGAATTCGTTTGGATATTATGTCTTACGAGCAAACTGTACCAGTTTATTTACGGTTGTAATTTTTTTTTTTTTTTTTTTTTTTTTTGGATCCGGTCGTGGGGCCTGAACTCTGGGCCTGGGCGCTGTCCCTCAGCTCTTCAGCTCAAGGCTAGCGCTCTACCACTTGAGCCACAGCGCCACTTCCGGCTTTTTTCTTTTTGCTTAATGTGGTGCTGAGGAATCGAACCCAGGGCCTCAGGCATGCAAGGCAAGCACTCTACCACTGAGCCACCTTCCCAGCCCCTACGGTTGTAATTTATATACGGTACCACAAATGTCTTTACGTCCGTATTATGAAAAAGGGTCCCACGGCTGCAGTGGGTGAAAGATTGAGACGGGAACATTTCTAAAGGAGTGCCAAGAAAATGGAAAACAGGCAATGCAATAGTTTAGGGAGAGTTATAAATATCAAGTGCTGCCCTAGGTGAAATTTCATGCAAATGTCCTCACCCACTCAGGTAAACTTTTTATATAGGTATCAGAATACAATTTCTTGAACTATATAGACTTTTATTCACTTGATTTCCCTTAAGTAAATTAAAATAACTGGCTGTTGACAGGGCACATCTGGATATTTCTATCGGCCCCATAGAGATAATCTGTTACATTTTAGGACATGGTAGATTATATTTGCTATTTCCCCAAATGGACTTTACAAAAGCCATCCGTGGCCCCAAAGATGTTTCTGGACCTCTCATCATGTGTGACTAAATAGGCCTCAGTGAATTAAGCTGAGAAAGCTGCAAAACAAAGCAGATCACTTCAGTTATGGAATATTAAGAGAATAAAAGTAGCTTTATACCACTGGATCTTTAGTGAGAAGGTAGAATAAAAAGAAGAGAAAAATATTGGAGGATGCAATATAAGCCAATTGAAACGTATCCAACCGCGGATCTGGCTTTGAAGTGGCTATTGACTAGTGTGGTCCTAGACCATCGTGTCCAGAAGGATACATCGATGTGTTTTGAAAGATCCTAAACCAAATGTACTTGTGATCATGACCCAAAGCGTGAGGACAGGTACATTTCTGTCCTCCTAATTCCAGCTTTGGTCCTCACACGTCCGGTTGTTATAATACGTTCACAGTCGTGCCACTTACGGATATTACGTCTTGTGTCTTCTCTGCAATATCTTAAATGCTCAGAGAAGTTACACCTTCTGACAAAAGGACAGTATGTGTGTCACACACACGGGGACACACACACACTCTGTTTGCCCGGAGTGCTGTGTAGCTTACCATGTCCAGTTATAGTTTAGGTCTAGCATCCATGTAGGAGAGAAAACAGGTGCCGTTGGTTGGTCGGTCTGTCTGTCTCTCCGCCGGTCTGTCTTCCCCTGGCATCACCTGTTCTAGGTTCTTCTCCGCCGCCGCCGGCACCCCCCCCCTCTGCCCCCCCCCCCCCCCCCCCGCTCCTAGTCCATCAGTCCATCCATCTACTTCCCTGTAACTGACATAATCTTCTTCTTCTTCTTTGGGGAATGGATGAATAAACTTTTACCTTGTGGATATTGTACACACACCCTAAGGGGTGTGTGTGTGTGTGTGTGTGTGTGTGTGTGTGTGTGTGTGTGTGTGTGTGTGTGTGTGTGTGTGTGTGTGTGTGTGTGTGTGTGTGTGTGTGTGTTGACGGAATAGAGTGTTTACCATGCCTGACCCCCTGGCTCTGCCTCTCTACCCGTCTGCGATGCGATGTGTGTGCTGGGGCGCTTCTGCCCGCATATGTTCCCAGTGCGAACTCCAAAGAGAAGTACGCCCGCCGGGCCTGTGGGTTCTAACCATGCTTCACCCCCCCCCCGGGAGATAGGATCGCCCCTCTGACCCCCCCACTCTGTTTGGGCCGGGGCCCCTCGTCTGTCTCTCCCTGTCTTTCCTCCTAGGGTTCCCTACCTGCCCTCCCCCCAGCCCCGCGCACACACACACACACACACACACACACACACACACACACACACACACACACAGAGTCACAGACACACACACACAGAGTCACAGACACACACACCCACACCCACTGTGCACCGCCACACTCGGGTCCAGGTCCTCCACCACAGGCATGTGAGTGAAGATGCCTCTACCCTCCAACACCTGTGTGTCGGGTTCAGATTCATCGCCTCATGCCCCGAATCCTGCTCCAGAGAGAGTGGCAGAGCCTATTAGAAAAGGCTAGCTGTTTTTTTTTTTTTAAAAAATTTTTTTTTATTTTAAGGTAGTCCCATTTGTCGAGTCTCTCTCCAATTTGTTGTGACCCTGGGACTCTGTTCAGGAAGTTCCTTCCTGTGCCTATTAGTTCAAGTGTCTCTCCTACTCTGTCCTGCAGTAGTTTCAGAGATTCAGGTTTAATGTTAAGGTCTTTAATCCATTTTGAGTTGATGTTGGTGCATGGTGATAGGCTGGGGTCCACTTTTAGTTTTCTGCATGTGGCTGCCCAGTTTTCCCAGTACCAGCGGTTGAAGAGGCTGTGTTTCTTCCATTGTATGTCTTTGGCTCCTTTGTCGAATATCAGCTGGCTGTAGGCCTGTGGATTTATTTCTGGATCTTCTATTCTGTTCCATTGGTCTTCGGGTCTGTTTTTGTGCCAGTACCATGCTGTCTTTGTTATTATAGCTCTGTAGTAGAGTTTGAAGTTCGGCATGGATAGCCCTCCCATATTGTCTTTATCCCCTAGAATTGTTTTGGCTATTCTAGGTCTTTTGTTGTTCCATATGAATTTTTGGACTGTTTTCTGTATTTCAGTGATGTACGTCATTGGGATTTTAATAGGAATTGCGTTGAATTTGTATATTAGTTTTGGAAGTATTACCATCTTTACTATATTAAGTCGGCCTATCCAGGAGCATGGGAGGTCTTTCCATTTCCTAGTGTCTTCTGCAATTTCTTTCTTTAACTTTTTATAGTTCTCATTAAATAGTTCTTTTACATCTTTGGTTAGGTTAATTCCTAAATATTTTATTTTTCGGGAGGTTATTGTGAATGGGGTTGCTCCCTTTATTTCCCTCTCTTCCTGTACATTATCAGTGTATAGGAAGGCAACTGATTTTTGTGGGTTTATTTTGTATCCTGCTATTTTGACGAAGAGAGTTATGATTTCTAAGAGATTCGGGATGGACTTTTAGGGATCGTGGAGGGAGGTATAGTATCATGTCGTCTGCAAAAAGGGATAGTTTAACTTTTTCTTTCCCTATGCGGATCCCTTTAATGTCTTTTTCTTGCCTTATTGCCCTGGCTAAGGGTTCTAGGACTATATTGAAGAGGAGTGGAGACAGTGGGCATCCTTGCCTTGTTCCTGATTTTAGGAGAATTGGTTGTAGCTTTTCCCCATTAAGTATAATATTGGCTATTGGTCTGTCATAAATGGCTTTTATTGTTTTTAGAAATGTTCCTTCTATTCCTATTTTCTCCAGAGCTTTTAGCATGAATGAATGTTGAATTTTGTCAAAGGCCTTTTCTGCCCAGCCAGCGGCTCTCGTTTGGCTTTCCTGTCATTTAGTGATGGGTGAGTGGACTCACGCTTCCCATGGCGCTGTCACCGTGGGTTTCCAGACCTGTGTGCGTGACGTGTACCTACCCTCTCTGTGTTAGAAGAAACCTCTCTCTGGCCTTCCCCCTGCCCTTTCCCTGCCTGTGAGGGGGGGGGCGGGTGGGGGCGGGGGGAGGGAGCGTGTTGTGGGGCGGGCGGGCGGCGGACTTTCACAAGTGAGCGGGGTGCCTCCCGAGGGCTCGTCTCTTGCTGGAGCCGACCCATCTTTGGGAGTTTTTTGTTGTTGTTGTTGTTGTTGTTGTTGTTGTTGTTGTTGTTGTTGTTGTTGTTGTTTCTTTCTGGTTTCCATCTGGGGGAAAAAGAAAACAAAACGTACAAACACCCCCCCCCAAAAAAAAAAAAAAAAGACGGGCGGGCAGACGGTGGGACGAGCGCTCACTTGCCCTTTTCTGGCCATGTTGGGTGGGGGTGGGGGTCTTGCCACGGGCGGCGGAGGTCGTGCGGGTGGCCGGTTCGTTTTCTCTCGTGGTGCAGGCCTGCCGTCTTTGCCGCCCCTTCCTGCTTGGGACCGATCCCGGCTTCCCGGTTCTCGGGTTCGGGCCGCTCCGTTCGGGCGACTCCCGTCCTGGTTCCTGGTTTCACTTTGGTCGCTGGCGGCGGCGGCGGCGGCGGCGGCTCGATCTCGGTCTAGGTCTCTGGTGGCTCTGGTGTCGTTCGTGAGGTCGCAGAGAGGACCCGGCTGCAGGTCCTGACCTAGGTTGTGCCTCTCGGTGCGTGGCGGTGGGGAGTGAGGCGATTCGTTTCCGTGTTCTGTGTCTCCGGAGCTCAGAGCCGGCCGGCGCGCGCCGATCCGGGGTACGGCGGCTCGGTGGAGTCGGTCGTTGGAAGGCGGTTGTCGTGCTCCCCCTGGCGTCCGCCTTGATATGACAGTCCCCTCGTTCTCAGCCGAGCGAGCGAGTGAAGGAGGAGGTCTGGCGGCAGCGAGCCGGGCGGAGGCCCGGCCTCTACCGGGTGCCGGGCGCGACTGTCGCCGTGGTGTCGCTGTGGCGCCGGGGCGGCTGTTCTGTCGGACTTTGCGCCCGCAGGCGAGCGCGGGGTGGGGCCGTGAGTCGCCGCTCTCTCTTCCGTGCCCGGTCTGTGCCGGGGGTGGCGGCTTGGTCGGGTCGACCAGTAGTTCTGTCTGGGCCCGACGCCTTGTCCTCCTCCCCTCCCGTAGTTCTGTCTGGGCCCGACGCCTTGTCCTCCTCCCCTCCCTGGACTCTGGTCTTTGAGGGCGAAAGAAGGAGAGTACGAGGGACGTCTCGGGAGTCGGGGGAAAGGGTCCCCGGGTGAGCCGCTAGGTGGTGGGGCCGGTCCCGGCCCGGACTCGGACCACCCCCCCTCCCCGGAGTCACCTCCGAGTGAGCGCTTGGCGCGTGCCGGGCGCGAGGGCCTGGGTCGCCGGCCCCGTGTGGTCTCCCTCCACGGCCCCGGAGGCCGGAGGACAGACCTCTGCGGCGGGAGGAGCCGTGGGCACGGCCGAGGCGAGCCTCGGGGCCGGGACCTACACCCCCCCCCTCCCCGACATAGGATGGTCGTCGGAGTCACCTCCGAGTGAGCGCTTGGCGCGTGCCGGGCGCGAGGGCCTGGGTCGCCGGCCCCGTGTGGTCTCCCTCCATGGCCCCGGAGGCCAGAGGCCAGACCTCTGCGGCGGGAGGAGCCGTGGGCACGGCCGAGGCGAGCCTCGGGGCCGGGACCTACACCCCGCCCCTCCCCGACATAGGATGGTCGTCGGAGTCACCTCCGAGTGAGCGCTTGGCGCGTGCCGGGCGCGAGGGCCTGGGTCGCCGGCCCCGTGTGGCCTTCCTCCACGGCCTTCTCCACGGCCCCGGAGGCCGGAGGACAGACTTCTCCGGCGCGAGGAGCCGTGGGCACGGCCGAGGCGAGCCTCGGGGCCGGGACCTACCTACCTACCGTCTGCGGTGTGCGCGATGGCGGGGACTTGCCCGGTGGGCCCTGCGTAGGGGAAAAGTCGAGGCGGAGGGAGCACCTCGGGAGTCGGGGACCCGAGCCCGGGAGTCCCGCGTGTGTGCGTGCTGGCGGCAGGGCGCTCACCACCGACCCCGCGCGGTGTGGGTGTGGTGGCTGGGTGCCTCTCGGAGTGGGTGCCTCGCGTCTGCCGGGGGAAGGCTCCCCGTGCCGCTCGTGCCGTGAGCCCGTGCGCACCCGGGGTAGTGGGGCGGGTGCGTCCCCTGACCCCGCTCCCGCCCTCTCTCTTCGTCTGTCTTCGCCTTATGTGGTCGACCAGCTGTCCCTGAGAGTTCCGTGTCTGGCTCTGTTGGGGACGTGTTGGGGACAGGTGTCCCCGATGTGGTTTCCGAGAGGTCCCTGTCGCCAGCGAGTTGTCGCCCCTGCGTGACCAGCTGGTTTTGGCGTGGTGACGTGAGGATTTTGTACCTGCAGGAGGGTGCTGGCATGCTGTGTCCCGGTGGCTGTCAGCGGGTCTTTTGGGGCTCTCTCGGATGCTGTGTGCCGGGCCTTTCCCGTCTCTTCCCGGTCCGGGTCCCCCTGCCCTTCCCCCCGCACCCCGGGCTCCCGCTGCCCTGAGCAGGCCTTGCCCCTGTGGTGGCTCGTGGGTGTGGTGGTGGTGGTGGTGGTGGTGGTTGGTGGTTGTTGGTTGGTGGCTGAGTGAGTCCCGTCGTCCTTGATCTCTCCCCCGCTCCCGGTGCCGGATTCTGGCCCTTGCCTCGGCACGCCGAGGAGGAGAGTGGTTGGTTGCCTGGGGTGCATAGGTAGGCCCGCGCGGTGTGCTTCCCTCGCCGTGGCCGGCTTGAGGAGGAAAAGGCGGGGGGCGAGTCCTGCCTTGCCTTGCCTGTGCGTGTGCGGCATCCCCGTCCTGCCGTCGTGCTCGTCCGACCTCCGTGGCTTTTTTTTTTTTTTTTTTTTTCCCTATCGCCCCTAGCTCCAACTCCCCCGACCTGCCGCTTCCCGATGGCGGGCCTGGTCGGCCGCTGACCTGCGCTACTCCCGAGCGCTGTCCGTGGTTCTTTTTCTTTTTCTTTTTCTTTTTTTCCTCTCTAGCTTCTTTCGGCTCTGTGCCCGGCGGAGGTGTCCTGGTAATCCCGAGCGCCAGGGACGCTGAAGCCCGTGGTATTTTTTTTATTTTTTTATTTTTTTAAGTTTTTTTTTTTTTTTTTTTTTCCCTTTTACCTCGCTCGTTACTCACGAAAGGTTGTCTGTCCTGGCTACGCTTTTATCCCAGGCTGTTGGCCCTCTCGGGAGCCGAGCTTCCTGGGCCCCACCGCCTCCCGAGTGCCGTGTGGCTGTCTTCTCCGCCCCCTCGGTGTGATTGATGTGGTGACGTTGCGATCTCCTTCGGGCCCGGGCCTAAGCTGCGCCAGGCGAGGGACGGACATTCATGGCGAATGGGACCGCTCTTCTCGTTCTGCCCGTGGGCCCCTGCCCTCACCGTCCCACCGTGCCGGCGCCGGTGGTGTGCGGGGAGGCAGGGGTGCGGCAACCGGGTCCGGCTGCGCTCTCCCTGCCCTCGCCGTGAGGTCGGGGACTTGTACACGCTGGAGGAGGGGGGGCGCCCCTGATCTTGCTCCTCTCTTCCCGTGACTCGTTATCGGCACGGGGGTCGGCTCTCTCCGCGGAGAGGGAGGGTCGGTGCTCCGTGCTTGCCCGTGCTGTGTGGTGTGAAAAGCCGCGCCTCGCGCTCTGCCCTCTTGCGGTGCTCCCAGAACGCTCCCGGTCGGTTCTCTCAGGTGCCTGAGGCTGAGTGGTGGTGTCGTTCCCGATCCCGGCGTTGTCCGTTGCCTTGTGCCAGCCTGCTGCCCGTGGTGTGTCCCGGCCGTCCTTGGGTTTGTGGGGCTTGTGCGAGTGAGAAAAAAGTTATCGCAGAGATTGACGTCTCTGCTGGGGGGGGGGTCGAGGCGGTTCCCCAGAGGAGGAGCGCTCTTCCCTTCTTGCGCCGGGCAGGTGGCTTCCCCGCATGAGCTGCCGGCCCTGGTCCTGGCTTGTCTTCCCTGCCGTGTCACCTGGCTCTTGTTGCACCGGGGGACCTGAGATGTTGCAGTGGGAGGCGAGCCGGGCCTGTGCGGGCTTTCCCGCCCGTGTGCGCGACCTTGCTCTGGCCCCGCACGGCAAGGCCGACCGACCAGGGTTGGTGTTGCTGCTGCCGCAGACCCCCCCCGCCCCACCCCTCCCTGCCACCCGTGGTGGGAAGGATGGACGCCTTTGATGTGTGCTGGTCCCGGCGGGGTTCCCGTCGGGGTTGGGTGCGGGCCACCCTCAGAGTGAGGAGAGGTTCTCTAGCGATCCTCGTTCGGGAGGCGGCGTTCGCTGCCGGGTTGGCGGGGGCCCGCCCCCGATGGGCTCCCGCGGCCCTGCCGCTCCCTGTCCCGCTTTTGAGCGTTAGTGGCTGCCCGCGTTGGTAACTGCGTGCCCGCGCCTCCCCCCTCCGAGCTGGGGGAGGGTCCCGCGGGGCCTCTCCCGGGCCGTCGTCTGGTGTGGTGAGTGGAGGACGTTCCCGATCCGTCCCCGCCCCTGCCTCGCGCGCGGTGTGTCGAGTGGCGGAGCCTGGAGCCTGTGCTGGGTCGCGATGCGAGGGCGTGTGGTGTGTGGCTTCCCGGCCTCGTGCTTGGGGTGCCGTGGGGTTTTGGGGGGTCCCGTCCCCCTCCCCCTCCGGCCCCTGGCGACGCTGTTCCCGAGCGTCTGTGTGGGCCGCCGCCCGTTGGCGACGACGGCGCCGTGCCGGGCGCCGGGCCCCACGGTGTTCCGGGGCCGCCGTGCCCGTGGTGGTGTGCCGCTCGGGGGGGTTCTGGCCCTCCGGAGCCGAGGATCCCGGTGTGTGTGGGCCCTTGCTCACGCGGCCGAAAAAGAGGCGGTCGATGATGGGTGCCGTGCCCGGCGGTGTGGATGGGTGCGGTGGGGCCCTGCTGGCGCGG
>NW_027202611.1:22500-40000 GCF_024711535.1 Dipodomys merriami | reverse complement strand
TGTATATACATATATAAACACATATTCATTTATTTATACATATACGTATATATGTATAAGCACACATATATTCATTTATTTATACATATATATATACATACACACACACACACACATATATATATATATACTCATACATAGTGTGATACACACATATAAATATACGTATATTCAGTTATTATATACGTGCTTTTTTTTTTTTTTTTTTTTTTTGTTGTTGGCCGTGGGGCTTGAACTCTGGGCCTGGGCGCTGTACCTCAGCTCTTCAGCTCAAGGCGAGCGCTCAACCACTTGAGCTACAGCACCACTTCCAGTTTTCTGGTGGTTTATTGGAGATCGGAGTCTCACGGTCTCTCCTGCCCGGGCTGGCTTTGAACCGCCATCCTCAGATCTCAGCCTCCTAAGTAGCTAGGATTACAGGCGTGAGTCACCAGCGCCCGGCTTATTTACATGCTTTTTGGTTGTTGTTTTCCACCACCACCCCCCCCCCCCCGCCCCCGACTTGGGGCCTTGGGAAGGGAACTGCAGGGGAGGGGGGGTGCAGAGGCATTTTCTCCTTCGGGAAACCAGATGATGATTGAATAAAATTAGCCATCCATCCTTGAGACATTCTCAAGGTGGTGGGCTGGAATGTGTCTGGGTGGTAGACAGATTCCCTAAAAACTCGGGTCTAAATGGCAGCAGCGATGGGAGTGGCATCCATCTTGTTTACAGACCGAGTCTCCATGTTCAACATGAGACTCCTCTAAACTGAGTCTTTGCATGTTCTTGAGCTCATGTGTGGCTTTCATATTCTGTGTGGGTTGTCACGGGCGGGCGGGTGGCCAGGCGGGTGATTCATTGGAGATAAGAGTCTCTTTTGGGGCACCGGTTCCTGCTCCCTCCTTCCTTCGGGGACACCAAGGAAGAAGTTGCCTCTGGCGGGTTCCAGGCTGGCAAGCTGAGTAAGCAGAGACCACTGGGCCTGAAACACAGTTCTTCCTTGAGTCCACACAGAAAAGCAAGGGGTGGGGGAGGGGAGAGGACAGAGACACAGGAGAGACAGACAGAGAGACAGAGACCCAGAGACCGGTGGAAAGACACACAGAGTAAGAGATGGAAGGGAGAGCGAGTGAGAGATCCACAAGTCCAACTAGATCTGAGACACACACACACACACACACACACACACACACACACACACACACACACACACACACACACACACACACAGAGGGAGACATGGACGGGGAACCAGAGACCCATTACTGTGACTGACTAGATCACCTGAATAAATTATTCCTTCCCTGCCCTGCCCTCATGTATTAAGGTAGACTCTTGGTATGGAGTTCTTCTTGTCACCAAACACAGGTGAGGGTTAGTGACTTTTTACCCTTCCATGTAGGGACTCTTCCCTTAGGACCCTTGATTTCGATCATTGAATAAGAATTTCTGGAGGAGTCACTCTGGTGGAGTTTTTATGGAGTAAGTAAGCAAGCAGGCAAGCAGAGACAACCAGACCCCCAAAAAAGGCACAGACAGACAGACAGACAGACAGACAGACAGACAGACACACAGACAGACAGACAGACAAGGACATACTCTAATACAGTGTGGGTGCTCTTGAAGGGAGAGAGACCTACACAGCTCCTTGACTTCATGGGTGTTTTCAGGGTTAGACAGGCGGGGGGGGGGGGGGGAGATGTGGCAGCTGAGTTATGTACAGATAGCTGTTTTATCTTTGCCCCAACCTGAATTTCTAGATGTTTGGGGCATTTCTCTACAGGTAAGAAAAACAGGTCATTGACCATTCCTTCCTTCCTTCCTTCCTTCCTTCCTTCCTTCCTTCCTTCCTTCCTTCCTTCCTTCCTTCCTTCCTTTTTTTACTTTCTCTCTTTCTTCTCCCCACCCCCCTCTCTCTCCTTTTTCTTTATTTTTTTGGGTGGGTGGGCAATACTGAGACTTGAAGTCAGGGCCTCAGCACTGTCACTCAACTTCTTCTTTTTTTTCACATATGAATAATTTTACAGTTTATTTCATTAAAATTATATTCTCAGAAAGGTAAAAAATATATATTAGCTATTTCATCAAATGAAGTAATTATACTAACACATAACATAAGTTAGTGAAAGTTTTATCTGTCATGAATAGGACAAAAAGTATCATCAAACAACATTTCTAGGAATCACACTCAACTTCTTTTGCTCACGTCTAGCACTGTATCATTTGAACCACATCACCACTTCTGGCTTCTCTCTCTCTCTCTCTCTCTCTCTCTCTCTCTCTCTCTCTCTCTCTCTCTCTCTCTCTCTCTCTCTCTCTCTCTCTCCAGACACACACACACAGACACACACATGCATATACATACATATACACATATATTTATACACATACATACATATATATCTATCTATGCTTATATGTAGTGTGATACAAACATATATATATTTATTATTTTCAGTTTTTTTGTCGTCGGGTGTGAGGCTTGGACTCTGGGTCTGGGTGCTGTCTCTCTGCTCTTCATCTGAAGGCTCACTACTGTTCTGCCACTTGAGCCACAGGGTGCCACTGCTCCCCTTTTCTGTTTATATAGTGCTGAGGAATCGAACCCAGGGCCTCATGCTTGCAAGGGGAGCGAGCACTCTACCACTAAGCCACCTTCCTAGCTCTCCCCCCTTTTTTGGCCAGTCCAGCATGGAAGGCTCCTGCATCTTGTTTGTATGGACATACTCACAGCTGAATAACTGAGTTGTTTTGCTTAATAAAAAAAAAAAATCCTGGTGTTGATATATGTGGAGGGGAAGGGAAAAAACAAATTGTTAAAACAGGGTTACAGGAGGACCCATTGAAACAATGAGATATACAAGTCGTTATGTCGAAAAACGAACTTTACAACTTTGGTGGGGGGACGGCGGGGGGGGGGGAGGATACGAAGGGATGGGAAGGGGAAAAAAAGCAGGAGGCTACAATGCTTATAAGAAATGTGCTCATTATCTTACCCATGTAATTGTAACCCCTCTGTACAGTATTTTCACAATAAAAATATATTTAAAAAATATATATTTAAAAAAAAACTTGGTACAGTAGTCTAGAAACATGGTTGCTATTACAGCCTTCATTTGCTTCACTTGACCACTGTTTTCTCATTTAACAGCTTTTGGCGACAAGCATGATTATTTTTCGTGGGGTGGGGGTGACTGTTTTGAGGCTTTCCCAAATTTTTATGTCCAACAGGTTACCAGATCTAAGGAAAACCCAGAAGTTCGAGAATTAAGTAACTCTCGGGCTCAAACTACAGAGAAAGAAAAGGAGAAAGAGAGACCTATGGAGGGAAGGGGTTGGGGCGTTGGGGGGAGAGGTCATAGAAAGGAAAAGAAAACAGGGAAAAATAAAAACACAAAGTAAAGGTCGTTTTTAAGTGGAGGCCTGGACTCAAACCAGGCCACTGACTGAGGCTTCCTCATTATGGGATTTCAAAAGTGGGCCTTGGCTTCTTGCAGAAGTCATCTCGATGTGTTGGTGTTCTGCTGTACATATCATTTGGAAGCGACTCTATCTTTTCACTCCATGGTGAATGTATTCACATATATGTTCCTATAGAAAACCAGTTTCGTGTGTTTTCTCTCACATATGCAAAAGGTACGTTTAAAATAGGGGAGACATTAGATCTCTGGACTGACTGCCTGGCTGGCTGCTTGGCTGGCTGCTTGGCTGGCTGCCTGGCTGCCTGGCTGCCTGGCTGCCTGGCTGCCTGGCTGCCTGGCTGCCTCACTCACTCACTCACTCACTCACTCACTCGCTCACTCACACACTCACACACTCACACACAGTAAGACCCAAAAGACAGGATAGATACTTTTAGGGGGAGAAACACCCACCGAGGCAAGGCCCAATGGTTATGTGCCCAGAAATGAAAGTGAAACCTTGAAAACACACAGAGGAAAAAGAAACAAAGTAAACTCTCTACCTTGAGCCTGTAGTAGGGTTTAAGAGATGATTCTGTTGGTTTCCCATGCATGCATGGGGGGGGGGGGGGAGGGGTGGTGCTTTGACCCATGCTCTGTTTCTTTTTAAAATTTACTTCCCTCCCCGGTGTAAGTTTCCTCCTTTCTTTGAGGAAACTCTTGGCTCCTTTCTCACAGTATACTCATTGTTTGGGCAAAAGCTCAGAGGAAGGGAGCTGCTCTTTTCCCTTCCACCACCCACCCCCACCTATTAGTTTTCTTTCCTAATAACTGTTCGTTTATGAGGGACTGAAAAGTGAAGAAAATAGGATGTGTGGAGCCATTCATTAGGAAGCTGTCCGGCTGTCTTGTCTCTGAATTCCTGGTGGTGCTTTCCCAGGCCTCATTTCCCCCTGGAAATTATCCTGCTTGCCTCTGTGTTCAATTCTGGGAAGGAAGATAGGCCGAGATAAGGCAACCTCTTGGCACGAAGCTGGAACACACGGCCACCTCGCCTCACGGGTACACAGCCTAATCATCCTATCCCGAGGGTCCTCCGTCAACAGTTTCTTACAACGATTTTTATTAGTTTAGTGGCCCTACTGAGGTTGAAATTCAAGGCCTCAACTCAGGCAGGCCTGCTGGGGTGGGCGTGTTTGTTTCTTCTTCTTTCTCCTCCCCCCCCCACCCTCCCCCCCTCCGCCAGGGCGCTTAAGTCGTTGCCATGACGACATTTACAAGACAAAGGAACGTTGCCTGGAGTTCCTGAGTTGACTGGGGCTCCAGGCTTAAACCAGCCCACCCCACCCCCACCCCCGACCCGCCCTGCGTCCTCTGCGAAACACCCCGGCGGGGTGGGGGGTGGGGCGGCCAGCCCTCAGCTCCTGTAACTTCATTAGCGCGCGGGGTGGGGTGGGGGTGAGTGAATCAGCCTCCCCTCCCCCTCCCCGTCTTTACAAAAGTGGCCTCTTTTGCCCTTGGGCAGGAAAAGTCTGCGCGCGCGCGCTCTCTCTGGTCTTTTTCTGCTGGGACCCTCCCTGCCTACCACCAGCAGCCACTGACTTCCTGCAAGCTGGAGTTGTCAGACTACTTCCACCCGCCCGCTGCCACTAGTATGCCTCCCGCCCAAGCCCGCCAGGGACAGAATGGGAGGGGCGGGCGGGGAAGCTGGCATGCTTGCCTGTGCTCTGCCCTCTGCCCCTCCGGGAGGCATGACTGTGACCGTGGGATGTCCCCGTGGCCGACCCCTAAGCTCCCACCCTCTGGACGGAGGAGAGTGAGGGGAAAAAGGAGTTCAGGAGTCTTGTCTCCCCTCCATCTTCCCGCCTAGGTCAGGCCAGGATCTGCCTCTCTTCTCCCTGTCCCTGTTCCCCGTTCCTCTTAAGGAGTGACTGGAGAAACTGTCCGTCTGTGTTTGTGATTGTGATTAACATCGCAAAAACCTTCAAAGAATCTCAGATCGGTTAGAAGCCCGTTGGGTTTCACTTCTCAGGCGTGAGGGGTTGTTATCTCCCCCTCCCTCTCTCCTTTGATTTTTTACAAATTGTTAGGGAAATGGTGACATACAGAACGGTTACAGTATGCCAGCCCACACCGGTGGCTCGCGTCTGTAATCCTAGCTGCTCAGGAGGCTGAGAGCTGAGGATCACGGTTCAAAGCCAGGCAGGGCAGGAAAGTCACCAGACTCTTATCTCCAATGAGGCACTAGAAAATCGGAAGTGGTGTTGTGGCTCAAGCGGTAGAGCACTCGCTTTGAGCTGAAGAGTTTAGGGACAGCGCCCAGGCCCAGAGTTTAAGACCCACCACTGACAAAAAAAAAAAAAAAAAAAAAAAAAAAAAAAAAAAAAAAAAAAAAGGATAGGAAAGATTACATTACATAAGTGAGGTAGGAAGAGTACATTTTTTTTTTAATTAATAAGTTTTTGTTTTTTTTTGTTTTTTTTTTTTTTGTCGTTGGGCTTGAACTCTGGGCTTGGGCGCTATCCTGCCCGGGCTGGCTTTGAACCGTGATCCTCAGCTCTCAGCCTTCTGAGTAGCTAGGATTACAGGCGAGAGCCACCGGCGCCCGGCTAATGAGTTGTGTTAAATGTGAAAATACTTACAGAGTGGTTACAATGACACGAGCAAGGAAATGAGTACATTTCTTATCAAGCATTGTTGCCTCCTCCTTTGTTTCCATTCCTGCCCTCCCATCTCCCCCCACCCCCTAAAAAAGAGTACTTTTTTTTTTGGACAATGTCACCCCTTCCCTGGCTCTCTCACAGGTTTTCCCTCCCTCAAGTTCTGTTTGTTCCCCACCCACAGGTTGTGTGTCAACATAGTGTCTAGTGAGTGCCACTGTTGCACTTCTTCATCCTGGGTCCCTCCATTTCTTGCCCCTCCCGGAAATAGATGAAGGAAGAAACAATGGGGGGGGGGAGAAGAGAAAACAAAATAACATCGATGATAACAAACACAAAGAAAGGGGAAGACTTCTTGTTATATGATCAGAGGTATATAGGCATTGCACTTTGGTGAGCCTCATGTCTTCAATTAAGCAACCCAAAGGCCAGAAGTGGAGTTTTGGCTCAAATGGCAGACTGCCAGTCTCTTTTTTTTTTTTTTTGGCGCGGGGGCGGGGGGGGGGTCCGGTCGTGGGGCCTGAACTCTGGGCCTGGGCGCTGTCCCTCATCTCTTCAGGTTAAGGCTAGCATTCTACCACTTGAGCCACAATGCCACTTCCGGCTTTTTTTCTGCTTATGTGGTGCTGAGGAATCGAATCCAGGGCCTCACGCATGCAAGGCAAGCGCTCTACCACTGAGCCACCTTCCCAGCCCCAGAGTGCCAGTCTTGAGCACAAGAGCCAAGGGACAGCACTCAGGCTCTGAGTTCAAGCCCCAGGACTGACTGGGGCGTGCACACACACACCCTGCACCCCTTGATCTTTGCTGCTGTTTCCTACCACACAGGCACAGGCACGTATGGCAGCATGTGATCTACCTCCCCCCCTCCCCCCACACACACTTTGCACTGCCGCCACCACCACCGCCGCCGCCACCAACTATAGCAACAGACTTCCTAGGCTTCCCCTCCACCACCACCACCCCCTCCGCCCCGGGCCCTAGTTTAGATCGATGAACCAAAGTGTCCCCACTGCACGTTCGGCTCTGGCAAATATCAGATAGGATTACAGTGATGAGGAGAGAGGAGCGACCGCCATGGATTGACTGTAGGGCCCAGAGGACAGAATGCCAGCCCAGGCCCATTCATAGGTCAAGCCAGGAAAATGTTTTTTGTTTTTGTTTTTGTTTTTGATTTCCGGTCTCTCTCCACACCCCATGTGTTTTGTCTGTCTGTCTCTCTGTGCCATAGGGGTTTGCCATTCATGACCTGTGTGGGCGGGGATGTGCTGGGGTGTGTGTGTGTGTGTGTGTGTGTGTGTGTGTGTGTGTGTGTGTGTGTGTGTGTGTGTGTGTGTGTGTGTGTGTGTGTGTGTGTGTGTGTGTGTGTGTGTGTGTGTGTGTGTGTGTGTGTGTGTGTGTGAGGGGGAGGTGTTCCTTCCTCACAAGACCTTCCTAAGTGTCTTGATCGATCTTGGGCCTGACGTTCTTTTTCCTTGTTTTGGGGTGCCACCTACTGGACACCGTGTGGAGTGACAGGGAATGATTCGGTGCTGATGGCGGGGGCTGGCGACTCTCGCGAGAGTCCGAGAGACTCTCGCGAGAGTAGCGATGAGGTATCGCCGGCTCTCTTCTGCGGCTTTATTTATTTACAACGAAACAAAACGAAACAACAGCAAACAAGGAAATGTTCTTGAAGGGAGGGCCGAGCGGAGGGGGAGGGGGGCCCGCAGGGGGTGTTTTTTTTCGTTATTTTCTGGACACGGAATTCGTTTGGATATTATGTCTTACGAGCAAACTGTACCAGTTTATTTACGGTTGTAATTTTTTTTTTTTTTTTTTTTTTTTTTGGATCCGGTCGTGGGGCCTGAACTCTGGGCCTGGGCGCTGTCCCTCAGCTCTTCAGCTCAAGGCTAGCGCTCTACCACTTGAGCCACAGCGCCACTTCCGGCTTTTTTCTTTTTGCTTAATGTGGTGCTGAGGAATCGAACCCAGGGCCTCAGGCATGCAAGGCAAGCACTCTACCACTGAGCCACCTTCCCAGCCCCTACGGTTGTAATTTATATACGGTACCACAAATGTCTTTACGTCCGTATTATGAAAAAGGGTCCCACGGCTGCAGTGGGTGAAAGATTGAGACGGGAACATTTCTAAAGGAGTGCCAAGAAAATGGAAAACAGGCAATGCAATAGTTTAGGGAGAGTTATAAATATCAAGTGCTGCCCTAGGTGAAATTTCATGCAAATGTCCTCACCCACTCAGGTAAACTTTTTATATAGGTATCAGAATACAATTTCTTGAACTATATAGACTTTTATTCACTTGATTTCCCTTAAGTAAATTAAAATAACTGGCTGTTGACAGGGCACATCTGGATATTTCTATCGGCCCCATAGAGATAATCTGTTACATTTTAGGACATGGTAGATTATATTTGCTATTTCCCCAAATGGACTTTACAAAAGCCATCCGTGGCCCCAAAGATGTTTCTGGACCTCTCATCATGTGTGACTAAATAGGCCTCAGTGAATTAAGCTGAGAAAGCTGCAAAACAAAGCAGATCACTTCAGTTATGGAATATTAAGAGAATAAAAGTAGCTTTATACCACTGGATCTTTAGTGAGAAGGTAGAATAAAAAGAAGAGAAAAATATTGGAGGATGCAATATAAGCCAATTGAAACGTATCCAACCGCGGATCTGGCTTTGAAGTGGCTATTGACTAGTGTGGTCCTAGACCATCGTGTCCAGAAAGAAGGATACATCGATGTGTTTTGAAAGATCCTAAACCAAATGTACTTGTGATCATGACCCAAAGCGTGAGGACAGGTACATTTCTGTCCTCCTAATTCCAGCTTTGGTCCTCACACGTCCGGTTGTTATAATACGTTCACAGTCGTGCCACTTACGGATATTACGTCTTGTGTCTTCTCTGCAATATCTTAAATGCTCAGAGAAGTTACACCTTCTGACAAAAGGACAGTATGTGTGTCACACACACGGGGACACACACACACTCTGTTTGCCCGGAGTGCTGTGTAGCTTACCATGTCCAGTTATAGTTTAGGTCTAGCATCCATGTAGGAGAGAAAACAGGTGCCGTTGGTTGGTCGGTCTGTCTGTCTCTCCGCCGGTCTGTCTTCCCCTGGCATCACCTGTTCTAGGTTCTTCTCCGCCGCCGCCGGCACCCCCCCCCTCTGCCCCCCCCCCCCCCCCCCCGCTCCTAGTCCATCAGTCCATCCATCTACTTCCCTGTAACTGACATAATCTTCTTCTTCTTCTTTGGGGAATGGATGAATAAACTTTTACCTTGTGGATATTGTACACACACCCTAAGGGGTGTGTGTGTGTGTGTGTGTGTGTGTGTGTGTGTGTGTGTGTGTGTGTGTGTGTGTGTGTGTGTGTGTGTGTGTGTGTGTGTGTGTGTGTGTGTGTTGACGGAATAGAGTGTTTACCATGCCTGACCCCCTGGCTCTGCCTCTCTACCCGTCTGCGATGCGATGTGTGTGCTGGGGCGCTTCTGCCCGCATATGTTCCCAGTGCGAACTCCAAAGAGAAGTACGCCCGCCGGGCCTGTGGGTTCTAACCATGCTTCACCCCCCCCCCGGGAGATAGGATCGCCCCTCTGACCCCCCCACTCTGTTTGGGCCGGGGCCCCTCGTCTGTCTCTCCCTGTCTTTCCTCCTAGGGTTCCCTACCTGCCCTCCCCCCAGCCCCGCGCACACACACACACACACACACACACACACACACACACACACACACACACACAGAGTCACAGACACACACACACAGAGTCACAGACACACACACCCACACCCACTGTGCACCGCCACACTCGGGTCCAGGTCCTCCACCACAGGCATGTGAGTGAAGATGCCTCTACCCTCCAACACCTGTGTGTCGGGTTCAGATTCATCGCCTCATGCCCCGAATCCTGCTCCAGAGAGAGTGGCAGAGCCTATTAGAAAAGGCTAGCTGTTTTTTTTTTTTTAAAAAATTTTTTTTTATTTTAAGGTAGTCCCATTTGTCGAGTCTCTCTCCAATTTGTTGTGACCCTGGGACTCTGTTCAGGAAGTTCCTTCCTGTGCCTATTAGTTCAAGTGTCTCTCCTACTCTGTCCTGCAGTAGTTTCAGAGATTCAGGTTTAATGTTAAGGTCTTTAATCCATTTTGAGTTGATGTTGGTGCATGGTGATAGGCTGGGGTCCACTTTTAGTTTTCTGCATGTGGCTGCCCAGTTTTCCCAGTACCAGCGGTTGAAGAGGCTGTGTTTCTTCCATTGTATGTCTTTGGCTCCTTTGTCGAATATCAGCTGGCTGTAGGCCTGTGGATTTATTTCTGGATCTTCTATTCTGTTCCATTGGTCTTCGGGTCTGTTTTTGTGCCAGTACCATGCTGTCTTTGTTATTATAGCTCTGTAGTAGAGTTTGAAGTTCGGCATGGATAGCCCTCCCATATTGTCTTTATCCCCTAGAATTGTTTTGGCTATTCTAGGTCTTTTGTTGTTCCATATGAATTTTTGGACTGTTTTCTGTATTTCAGTGATGTACGTCATTGGGATTTTAATAGGAATTGCGTTGAATTTGTATATTAGTTTTGGAAGTATTACCATCTTTACTATATTAAGTCGGCCTATCCAGGAGCATGGGAGGTCTTTCCATTTCCTAGTGTCTTCTGCAATTTCTTTCTTTAACTTTTTATAGTTCTCATTAAATAGTTCTTTTACATCTTTGGTTAGGTTAATTCCTAAATATTTTATTTTTCGGGAGGTTATTGTGAATGGGGTTGCTCCCTTTATTTCCCTCTCTTCCTGTACATTATCAGTGTATAGGAAGGCAACTGATTTTTGTGGGTTTATTTTGTATCCTGCTATTTTGACGAAGAGAGTTATGATTTCTAAGAGATTCGGGATGGACTTTTAGGGATCGTGGAGGGAGGTATAGTATCATGTCGTCTGCAAAAAGGGATAGTTTAACTTTTTCTTTCCCTATGCGGATCCCTTTAATGTCTTTTTCTTGCCTTATTGCCCTGGCTAAGGGTTCTAGGACTATATTGAAGAGGAGTGGAGACAGTGGGCATCCTTGCCTTGTTCCTGATTTTAGGAGAATTGGTTGTAGCTTTTCCCCATTAAGTATAATATTGGCTATTGGTCTGTCATAAATGGCTTTTATTGTTTTTAGAAATGTTCCTTCTATTCCTATTTTCTCCAGAGCTTTTAGCATGAATGAATGTTGAATTTTGTCAAAGGCCTTTTCTGCCCAGCCAGCGGCTCTCGTTTGGCTTTCCTGTCATTTAGTGATGGGTGAGTGGACTCACGCTTCCCATGGCGCTGTCACCGTGGGTTTCCAGACCTGTGTGCGTGACGTGTACCTACCCTCTCTGTGTTAGAAGAAACCTCTCTCTGGCCTTCCCCCTGCCCTTTCCCTGCCTGTGAGGGGGGGGGCGGGTGGGGGCGGGGGGAGGGAGCGTGTTGTGGGGCGGGCGGGCGGCGGACTTTCACAAGTGAGCGGGGTGCCTCCCGAGGGCTCGTCTCTTGCTGGAGCCGACCCATCTTTGGGAGTTTTTTGTTGTTGTTGTTGTTGTTGTTGTTGTTGTTGTTGTTGTTGTTGTTGTTGTTGTTTCTTTCTGGTTTCCATCTGGGGGAAAAAGAAAACAAAACGTACAAACACCCCCCCCCAAAAAAAAAAAAAAAAGACGGGCGGGCAGACGGTGGGACGAGCGCTCACTTGCCCTTTTCTGGCCATGTTGGGTGGGGGTGGGGGTCTTGCCACGGGCGGCGGAGGTCGTGCGGGTGGCCGGTTCGTTTTCTCTCGTGGTGCAGGCCTGCCGTCTTTGCCGCCCCTTCCTGCTTGGGACCGATCCCGGCTTCCCGGTTCTCGGGTTCGGGCCGCTCCGTTCGGGCGACTCCCGTCCTGGTTCCTGGTTTCACTTTGGTCGCTGGCGGCGGCGGCGGCGGCGGCGGCTCGATCTCGGTCTAGGTCTCTGGTGGCTCTGGTGTCGTTCGTGAGGTCGCAGAGAGGACCCGGCTGCAGGTCCTGACCTAGGTTGTGCCTCTCGGTGCGTGGCGGTGGGGAGTGAGGCGATTCGTTTCCGTGTTCTGTGTCTCCGGAGCTCAGAGCCGGCCGGCGCGCGCCGATCCGGGGTACGGCGGCTCGGTGGAGTCGGTCGTTGGAAGGCGGTTGTCGTGCTCCCCCTGGCGTCCGCCTTGATATGACAGTCCCCTCGTTCTCAGCCGAGCGAGCGAGTGAAGGAGGAGGTCTGGCGGCAGCGAGCCGGGCGGAGGCCCGGCCTCTACCGGGTGCCGGGCGCGACTGTCGCCGTGGTGTCGCTGTGGCGCCGGGGCGGCTGTTCTGTCGGACTTTGCGCCCGCAGGCGAGCGCGGGGTGGGGCCGTGAGTCGCCGCTCTCTCTTCCGTGCCCGGTCTGTGCCGGGGGTGGCGGCTTGGTCGGGTCGACCAGTAGTTCTGTCTGGGCCCGACGCCTTGTCCTCCTCCCCTCCCGTAGTTCTGTCTGGGCCCGACGCCTTGTCCTCCTCCCCTCCCTGGACTCTGGTCTTTGAGGGCGAAAGAAGGAGAGTACGAGGGACGTCTCGGGAGTCGGGGGAAAGGGTCCCCGGGTGAGCCGCTAGGTGGTGGGGCCGGTCCCGGCCCGGACTCGGACCACCCCCCCTCCCCGGAGTCACCTCCGAGTGAGCGCTTGGCGCGTGCCGGGCGCGAGGGCCTGGGTCGCCGGCCCCGTGTGGTCTCCCTCCACGGCCCCGGAGGCCGGAGGACAGACCTCTGCGGCGGGAGGAGCCGTGGGCACGGCCGAGGCGAGCCTCGGGGCCGGGACCTACACCCCCCCCCTCCCCGACATAGGATGGTCGTCGGAGTCACCTCCGAGTGAGCGCTTGGCGCGTGCCGGGCGCGAGGGCCTGGGTCGCCGGCCCCGTGTGGTCTCCCTCCATGGCCCCGGAGGCCAGAGGCCAGACCTCTGCGGCGGGAGGAGCCGTGGGCACGGCCGAGGCGAGCCTCGGGGCCGGGACCTACACCCCGCCCCTCCCCGACATAGGATGGTCGTCGGAGTCACCTCCGAGTGAGCGCTTGGCGCGTGCCGGGCGCGAGGGCCTGGGTCGCCGGCCCCGTGTGGCCTTCCTCCACGGCCTTCTCCACGGCCCCGGAGGCCGGAGGACAGACTTCTCCGGCGCGAGGAGCCGTGGGCACGGCCGAGGCGAGCCTCGGGGCCGGGACCTACCTACCTACCGTCTGCGGTGTGCGCGATGGCGGGGACTTGCCCGGTGGGCCCTGCGTAGGGGAAAAGTCGAGGCGGAGGGAGCACCTCGGGAGTCGGGGACCCGAGCCCGGGAGTCCCGCGTGTGTGCGTGCTGGCGGCAGGGCGCTCACCACCGACCCCGCGCGGTGTGGGTGTGGTGGCTGGGTGCCTCTCGGAGTGGGTGCCTCGCGTCTGCCGGGGGAAGGCTCCCCGTGCCGCTCGTGCCGTGAGCCCGTGCGCACCCGGGGTAGTGGGGCGGGTGCGTCCCCTGACCCCGCTCCCGCCCTCTCTCTTCGTCTGTCTTCGCCTTATGTGGTCGACCAGCTGTCCCTGAGAGTTCCGTGTCTGGCTCTGTTGGGGACGTGTTGGGGACAGGTGTCCCCGATGTGGTTTCCGAGAGGTCCCTGTCGCCAGCGAGTTGTCGCCCCTGCGTGACCAGCTGGTTTTGGCGTGGTGACGTGAGGATTTTGTACCTGCAGGAGGGTGCTGGCATGCTGTGTCCCGGTGGCTGTCAGCGGGTCTTTTGGGGCTCTCTCGGATGCTGTGTGCCGGGCCTTTCCCGTCTCTTCCCGGTCCGGGTCCCCCTGCCCTTCCCCCCGCACCCCGGGCTCCCGCTGCCCTGAGCAGGCCTTGCCCCTGTGGTGGCTCGTGGGTGTGGTGGTGGTGGTGGTGGTGGTGGTTGGTGGTTGTTGGTTGGTGGCTGAGTGAGTCCCGTCGTCCTTGATCTCTCCCCCGCTCCCGGTGCCGGATTCTGGCCCTTGCCTCGGCACGCCGAGGAGGAGAGTGGTTGGTTGCCTGGGGTGCATAGGTAGGCCCGCGCGGTGTGCTTCCCTCGCCGTGGCCGGCTTGAGGAGGAAAAGGCGGGGGGCGAGTCCTGCCTTGCCTTGCCTGTGCGTGTGCGGCATCCCCGTCCTGCCGTCGTGCTCGTCCGACCTCCGTGGCTTTTTTTTTTTTTTTTTTTTTCCCTATCGCCCCTAGCTCCAACTCCCCCGACCTGCCGCTTCCCGATGGCGGGCCTGGTCGGCCGCTGACCTGCGCTACTCCCGAGCGCTGTCCGTGGTTCTTTTTCTTTTTCTTTTTCTTTTTTTCCTCTCTAGCTTCTTTCGGCTCTGTGCCCGGCGGAGGTGTCCTGGTAATCCCGAGCGCCAGGGACGCTGAAGCCCGTGGTATTTTTTTTATTTTTTTATTTTTTTAAGTTTTTTTTTTTTTTTTTTTTTCCCTTTTACCTCGCTCGTTACTCACGAAAGGTTGTCTGTCCTGGCTACGCTTTTATCCCAGGCTGTTGGCCCTCTCGGGAGCCGAGCTTCCTGGGCCCCACCGCCTCCCGAGTGCCGTGTGGCTGTCTTCTCCGCCCCCTCGGTGTGATTGATGTGGTGACGTTGCGATCTCCTTCGGGCCCGGGCCTAAGCTGCGCCAGGCGAGGGACGGACATTCATGGCGAATGGGACCGCTCTTCTCGTTCTGCCCGTGGGCCCCTGCCCTCACCGTCCCACCGTGCCGGCGCCGGTGGTGTGCGGGGAGGCAGGGGTGCGGCAACCGGGTCCGGCTGCGCTCTCCCTGCCCTCGCCGTGAGGTCGGGGACTTGTACACGCTGGAGGAGGGGGGGCGCCCCTGATCTTGCTCCTCTCTTCCCGTGACTCGTTATCGGCACGGGGGTCGGCTCTCTCCGCGGAGAGGGAGGGTCGGTGCTCCGTGCTTGCCCGTGCTGTGTGGTGTGAAAAGCCGCGCCTCGCGCTCTGCCCTCTTGCGGTGCTCCCAGAACGCTCCCGGTCGGTTCTCTCAGGTGCCTGAGGCTGAGTGGTGGTGTCGTTCCCGATCCCGGCGTTGTCCGTTGCCTTGTGCCAGCCTGCTGCCCGTGGTGTGTCCCGGCCGTCCTTGGGTTTGTGGGGCTTGTGCGAGTGAGAAAAAAGTTATCGCAGAGATTGACGTCTCTGCTGGGGGGGGGGTCGAGGCGGTTCCCCAGAGGAGGAGCGCTCTTCCCTTCTTGCGCCGGGCAGGTGGCTTCCCCGCATGAGCTGCCGGCCCTGGTCCTGGCTTGTCTTCCCTGCCGTGTCACCTGGCTCTTGTTGCACCGGGGGACCTGAGATGTTGCAGTGGGAGGCGAGCCGGGCCTGTGCGGGCTTTCCCGCCCGTGTGCGCGACCTTGCTCTGGCCCCGCACGGCAAGGCCGACCGACCAGGGTTGGTGTTGCTGCTGCCGCAGACCCCCCCCGCCCCACCCCTCCCTGCCACCCGTGGTGGGAAGGATGGACGCCTTTGATGTGTGCTGGTCCCGGCGGGGTTCCCGTCGGGGTTGGGTGCGGGCCACCCTCAGAGTGAGGAGAGGTTCTCTAGCGATCCTCGTTCGGGAGGCGGCGTTCGCTGCCGGGTTGGCGGGGGCCCGCCCCCGATGGGCTCCCGCGGCCCTGCCGCTCCCTGTCCCGCTTTTGAGCGTTAGTGGCTGCCCGCGTTGGTAACTGCGTGCCCGCGCCTCCCCCCTCCGAGCTGGGGGAGGGTCCCGCGGGGCCTCTCCCGGGCCGTCGTCTGGTGTGGTGAGTGGAGGACGTTCCCGATCCGTCCCCGCCCCTGCCTCGCGCGCGGTGTGTCGAGTGGCGGAGCCTGGAGCCTGTGCTGGGTCGCGATGCGAGGGCGTGTGGTGTGTGGCTTCCCGGCCTCGTGCTTGGGGTGCCGTGGGGTTTTGGGGGGTCCCGTCCCCCTCCCCCTCCGGCCCCTGGCGACGCTGTTCCCGAGCGTCTGTGTGGGCCGCCGCCCGTTGGCGACGACGGCGCCGTGCCGGGCGCCGGGCCCCACGGTGTTCCGGGGCCGCCGTGCCCGTGGTGGTGTGCCGCTCGGGGGGGTTCTGGCCCTCCGGAGCCGAGGATCCCGGTGTGTGTGGGCCCTTGCTCACGCGGCCGAAAAAGAGGCGGTCGATGATGGGTGCCGTGCCCGGCGGTGTGGATGGGTGCGGTGGGGCCCTGCTGGCGCGGGTGGCTCCGCGGGCGCTCGCGGGGTCTTTGAGGCGTGTGCGAGCTGCCTTTTCCCTCTCGGGCCTCTTTTGGGGGGGCCCGCCGCTGCCGCGGTGGGGGTTTCCGGTCCGCTGGTCGGCCGGCTCGGTGTCCCAGGCGTTGCGCGGGACCGCCCAGGAGTTGGGGGTGGTGAGATCCCGCGTTCGTTTCCCTGGCGTGCCGGCTGTGCCCGGAAAGGTCTCACCTCCCCGCTGGTTTGCGGCTGCGCCACCCGCCCGTGGGGGGGGGTGGCCGCTCGCTCGCTCGCTCGCCTCTCACCCCGGTGACCCGACCCGATGACCCTCCCCGCTGCTCTTATTGGGCTTCCGGCATGCCCTCCTCACCCGCATCAGCCTTCCGCGATCCTCACCGGTTTGGCCTTGGTGGCCGGCCACCGGCGGACGGTCGAGTTGGGCGTGTGTGGTGTTGTTCTCTTGGTGGGGGGGACGGCGCTCGGCTCGTGAGGCTGCTCTCCCGGTGTGGGGGAGGCACGTCGTCGCGGCGGCGGTGGCTTTTGAAGGGTCTTCCCGGATCGGTTTTGCTCACGACGCGAGGGCTCCTGCCAGCGGGACCGCCGGTACGCCACGGGGGCGGTGGCGGTGAGATTCCCGCGTGCGTCCCTCGCTCGGGAGTTGGCCGTCCGGGGGCCCGAAGCCGGCGTGACGTGTCTCCTCCCGCTGGGCGCCGCCTCGCGTGCCTGCGCGATGTCGTCCCGGGTTCCCGCGCCTCCCTCCTGCTCGCCGTGCCAGAGGCTTGCCCGCATCGTCTCCTCCGTCTCGAGCCGTGTGGCTTCGTCCCCCGCCCCGGTCCCGGATCCGGGGCGTTGTGCTCTCCCGGCGTGTCGCCGCCGCGTGCCCGTCGCGACCCCGGTTCCCGTGCCTGGCCCCGTCCGCTCTGTGCCGGCGGTGTCCGCGCGTGAGCGTGCTCGCGTGCGTTGGGTTTGGTGTCGCCCGCCTCCCGGGGTCCCTGCCGCCGCCTCCGGCCGCCGCCGTTGGCCGGTGTGACTTGTCGCCGACGGGTCGTCGCCGCAGACCCCCGACCCCTTGCCGGCACCGCCGGTCCGCGGTGGCGCGGGTCGTTGTGCGCTCGGCCCCCGCGTCCGTGCGAGCGAGTGAATTCGGGCCGGCTTCTGAGGGAGGCGGAGAAAAACCCCGTGGCCGTGTGGCGTGCGTTGCGTTGTGCGCGTCACCCTCGGCTTTCTGGCCGCTCGGGTGTGTGCCACGCGCGACCCGGCCGGCTGGCCGG
>NW_027202611.1:0-2500 GCF_024711535.1 Dipodomys merriami | reverse complement strand
TGACTGACTAGATCACCTGAATAAATTATTCCTTCCCTGCCCTGCCCTCATGTATTAAGGTAGACTCTTGGTATGGAGTTCTTCTTGTCACCAAACACAGGTGAGGGTTAGTGACTTTTTACCCTTCCATGTAGGGACTCTTCCCTTAGGACCCTTGATTTCGATCATTGAATAAGAATTTCTGGAGGAGTCACTCTGGTGGAGTTTTTATGGAGTAAGTAAGCAAGCAGGCAAGCAGAGACAACCAGACCCCCAAAAAAGGCACAGACAGACAGACAGACAGACAGACAGACAGACAGACACACAGACAGACAGACAGACAAGGACATACTCTAATACAGTGTGGGTGCTCTTGAAGGGAGAGAGACCTACACAGCTCCTTGACTTCATGGGTGTTTTCAGGGTTAGACAGGCGGGGGGGGGGGGGGGAGATGTGGCAGCTGAGTTATGTACAGATAGCTGTTTTATCTTTGCCCCAACCTGAATTTCTAGATGTTTGGGGCATTTCTCTACAGGTAAGAAAAACAGGTCATTGACCATTCCTTCCTTCCTTCCTTCCTTCCTTCCTTCCTTCCTTCCTTCCTTCCTTCCTTCCTTCCTTCCTTCCTTTTTTTACTTTCTCTCTTTCTTCTCCCCACCCCCCTCTCTCTCCTTTTTCTTTATTTTTTTGGGTGGGTGGGCAATACTGAGACTTGAAGTCAGGGCCTCAGCACTGTCACTCAACTTCTTCTTTTTTTTCACATATGAATAATTTTACAGTTTATTTCATTAAAATTATATTCTCAGAAAGGTAAAAAATATATATTAGCTATTTCATCAAATGAAGTAATTATACTAACACATAACATAAGTTAGTGAAAGTTTTATCTGTCATGAATAGGACAAAAAGTATCATCAAACAACATTTCTAGGAATCACACTCAACTTCTTTTGCTCACGTCTAGCACTGTATCATTTGAACCACATCACCACTTCTGGCTTTCTCTCTCTCTCTCTCTCTCTCTCTCTCTCTCTCTCTCTCTCTCTCTCTCTCTCTCTCTCTCTCTCTCTCTCTCTCCAGACACACACACACAGACACACACATGCATATACATACATATACACATATATTTATACACATACATACATATATATCTATCTATGCTTATATGTAGTGTGATACAAACATATATATATTTATTATTTTCAGTTTTTTTGTCGTCGGGTGTGAGGCTTGGACTCTGGGTCTGGGTGCTGTCTCTCTGCTCTTCATCTGAAGGCTCACTACTGTTCTGCCACTTGAGCCACAGGGTGCCACTGCTCCCCTTTTCTGTTTATATAGTGCTGAGGAATCGAACCCAGGGCCTCATGCTTGCAAGGGGAGCGAGCACTCTACCACTAAGCCACCTTCCTAGCTCTCCCCCCTTTTTTGGCCAGTCCAGCATGGAAGGCTCCTGCATCTTGTTTGTATGGACATACTCACAGCTGAATAACTGAGTTGTTTTGCTTAATAAAAAAAAAAAATCCTGGTGTTGATATATGTGGAGGGGAAGGGAAAAAACAAATTGTTAAAACAGGGTTACAGGAGGACCCATTGAAACAATGAGATATACAAGTCGTTATGTCGAAAAACGAACTTTACAACTTTGGTGGGGGGACGGCGGGGGGGGGGGAGGATACGAAGGGATGGGAAGGGGAAAAAAAGCAGGAGGCTACAATGCTTATAAGAAATGTGCTCATTATCTTACCCATGTAATTGTAACCCCTCTGTACAGTATTTTCACAATAAAAATATATTTAAAAAATATATATTTAAAAAAAAACTTGGTACAGTAGTCTAGAAACATGGTTGCTATTACAGCCTTCATTTGCTTCACTTGACCACTGTTTTCTCATTTAACAGCTTTTGGCGACAAGCATGATTATTTTTCGTGGGGTGGGGGTGACTGTTTTGAGGCTTTCCCAAATTTTTATGTCCAACAGGTTACCAGATCTAAGGAAAACCCAGAAGTTCGAGAATTAAGTAACTCTCGGGCTCAAACTACAGAGAAAGAAAAGGAGAAAGAGAGACCTATGGAGGGAAGGGGTTGGGGCGTTGGGGGGAGAGGTCATAGAAAGGAAAAGAAAACAGGGAAAAATAAAAACACAAAGTAAAGGTCGTTTTTAAGTGGAGGCCTGGACTCAAACCAGGCCACTGACTGAGGCTTCCTCATTATGGGATTTCAAAAGTGGGCCTTGGCTTCTTGCAGAAGTCATCTCGATGTGTTGGTGTTCTGCTGTACATATCATTTGGAAGCGACTCTATCTTTTCACTCCATGGTGAATGTATTCACATATATGTTCCTATAGAAAACCAGTTTCGTGTGTTTTCTCTCACATATGCAAAAGGTACGTTTAAAATAGGGGAGACATTAGATCTCTGGACTGACTGCCTGGCTGGCTGCTTGGCTGGCTGCTTGGCTGGCTGCCTGGCTGCCTGGCTGCCTGGCTGCCTGGCTGCCTGGCTGCCTGGCTGCCTCAC